>NW_026854084.1:0-14624 GCF_026571515.1 Ruditapes philippinarum
TTCTTGGCACATTAAATATTATCGTATTTACTCGATATGTAAAAAAGTTATATCATTGTTTACAAAGTCTAAGGATAACAAGAGCCCCGGTTTGAAGCCGGGTGATGCTCCCCGAATAGGTTTTGGACACAGGAAAGTACACCTCTTGTAGTTTCAGAGTTATGTCCGTGGAAAAAGTTCAAAGTGCAATAATTCCAAAATTAGGCAAGGCAGAGTTACAGTTCTTTGCAGAGACTGCACTTCTAATCAATGTGATCTATCAACCTACAAAGTTTCTTGATGATATCTCTTATGATTTCCAAGTTATGTCCTGGACAATTCAAAAAGTAAAAATAAACAAAGGGCAAATAACTCCAGAATTAGGCAAGGTAGAGTTATGATTCTTGTGCACTGCACATCTACCCATTGAGATTTATCTACCTACAAAGTTTCATGTTCGATATCTCTTATAGTTTTACAGCTATGTCCTGGACAAGATTTTCTAAAAGGGAGATTATTCAAAAATAAGGCTTAACAGAGTTTTGGTTCCTTTTGCACTGCACCTCTACTCAATGAGATCTATCTACCTACAATGTTTCATGTTGATATCTCTTACAGTTTTAGAGTTATGCCCCGGACAAGATTTTTTCTATAAGGGGAGATAATTAAAAAACCAGGCAAAATAGAGTTATGGTTCTTTGACACTGCACTCCCCCTCGATGCCCTCTACCACTGTATGAAGTTTCAACAAATTATCTCCAAGGGTTTTTCAAGTTATGTTCCGGACAAAGTTCAAGTTCAAAGTATTAAATAAACAAAGGGCATAACTCCAAAATTAGGACAAAAAGAGTTATTGTTTTCTTATGCACTGCACATCTATGCATTGAGATCTATTCACCTACAAAGTTTTCATGTTGATATCTCTTATAGTTTTAGAGTTATGCCCCGGACAAGATTTTTCTATAAGGGGAGATAATTCAAAAACCGGGCAAAATAGAGTTATGGTTCTTTGACACTGCACTCCCCTCGATGCCCTCTACACTGTATGAAGTTTCAACAAATTATCTCCAAGGGTTTTTCAAGTTATGTTCCGGACAAAGTTTCAAAGTATTAAAATTAACAAAGGGCAATAACTCCAAAATTAGGATGAAAAGAGTTATTGTTCTTATGCACTGCACATCTACCCATTGAGATCTATTCACCTACAAAGTTTCATGTTGATATCTCTTATAGTTTTAGAGTTATGCCCCGGACAACAGATTTTCTATAAGGGGAGATAATTCAAAACCGGGCAAATAGAGTTATATGGTTCTTTGACACTGCACTCCCCTCGATGCCCTCTACCACTGTATGAAGTTTCAACAAATTATCTCCAAGGGTTTTCAAAGTTATGCTCCGGACAAGACAACGGACGGACAGACGGACAGACGGACGGACGGACAGACGGACAGACGGACAAGGCGCCGACTATATGCTCCCCCGAAATTTTTCGGGGAGCATAAAAATTTGTGTTGTATGTAAACAACTTTCCCAATACTGATAGGACAGATCAGTATAAATCAAATACACAATTCATTTTTTTTCCTTTTCAGCTCTTGCATTACAATCAGCTCTTCAAATATTGGAGGAAATAAAAGTATCTTCATGTATCTGTCTATCTAACATTGGAATCTGAATTTTTTCATGGCAAGGTTGGTAACAAACAACTTGTAATGTAAAAACCTTAAAATGTGAAAACCTTATAAGCAAATGTGAAAACCTTTTTATAGTGAAATGTGAAAATGTTATGATGTAAAAAATTTTAAACTGTGAAATTTTATGCAAAACCTTAAAATGTGAAAATATGTGAAATGTGAAAACTTTAAGTTGTGAAAAACCTTAAAATGTGAAACCCTTATAATGTGAAAACCTTTAAATGTAAAACAAGAAACATGGCAATGCCATGAAACCAGGTTTTCAATTATCACCATTGTAGATAAATATGTTGTATTTGAAATACAAATACAAGCAACAAACAATGTAACTATGTGCAATGTAAAACATGAATAATGTAGGAGGAATTGCCACTGAAGAAGTTGTTCACTATAATATATTATGTATAAGGAAAAAAACAAAGGGCCATAATTAGGTCAAAAACTATCCAATCACAAACCCCCGACAATATGTGCCAGGGTGCTTGATGACAAAGCTTCTGTAAAAGTTTGAACAAAATCCCCTTGAGAAATGTA
Source organism: Ruditapes philippinarum (assembly GCF_026571515.1). Taxonomy (NCBI): domain Eukaryota; kingdom Metazoa; phylum Mollusca; class Bivalvia; order Venerida; family Veneridae; genus Ruditapes; species Ruditapes philippinarum. The sequence continues at coordinate 2,208 of NW_026854084.1, forward strand.
GGACGAGTTCAGCACAGAAGAGAATTTGTTCACTATAATTATATTGATAATTCTGTATAATGAAAAACAAGTTACAAAGTAGACATGAAATAATATATCATATCTTTTTAAATTACCTCCAAAGATGATATGACCTTTTGACTGCCAAATCAAGTTAAAATCATGTAAACAGGATTTTCAATGTTAATGTACTGTGACCTTGACCTTGGAGCCAGCCATGCTGAACATGCGTTCTGCACGTCATCTTGATGTGGTAAACATTTGTCTGAAGTTTCATCAAAATTCTTCAAAGGGTTGAAGAGTTACAGAGCGGACAGGATTTTCAATGTTTTATGTCACTGTGACCTTGACCTTGGAGCCAGCCATGCGGAACATGCGTTTCTGCACGTCATCTTGATGTGGTAAACATTTGTCTGAAGTTTCATCAAAATTCTTCAAAGGGTTGAAGAGTTACAGAGCGGACACAATTTCGTTTGACGCCCAAAGTTAAAATCATGTAAACAGGATTTTCAATGTTAATGTCACTGTGACCTTGACCTTGGAGCCAGCCATGCGGAAATGCGTTCTGCACGTCATCTTGATGTGGTAAACATTTGTCTGAAGTTTCATCAAAATTCTTCAAAGGGTTGAAGAGTTACAGAGCGGACAGGATTTTTCAATGTTAATGTCACTGTGACCTTGACCTTGGAGGCCAGCCATGCGGAACATGCGTTCTGCACGTCATCTTGATGTGGTAAACATTTGTCTGAAGTTTCATCAAAATTCTTCAAAAGGGTTGAAGAGTTACAGAGCGGACACAATTTCGTTTTGAACGCCCGAAGTTAAATCATGTAAACAGGATTTTCAATGTTAATGTCACTGTGACCTTGACCTTGGAGCCAGCCATGCGGAACATGCGTTCTGCACGTCATCTTGATGTGGTAAACATTTGTCTGAAGTTTCATCAAAAATTCTTCAAAGGGTTGAAGAGTTACAGAGCGGACAGGATTTTCAATGTTAATGTCACTGTGACCATGACCTTGGAGCCAGCCATGCGGAAAATGCGTTCTGCACGTCATCTTGATGTGGTAAACATTTGTCTGAAGTTTCATCAAAATTCTTCAAAGGGTTGAAGAGTTACAGATCGGACAAAATTTCGTTTGACCGCCCGCCCATCTTTTTTAAAATTACCTCCAAAGATGATATGACCTTTGACTGCCAAATCAAGTTAAAATCATGTAAACAGGATTTTCAATGTTAATGTCACTGTGACCTTGACCTTGGAGCCAGCCATGCGGAACATGCGTTCTGCACGTCATCTTGATGTGGTAAACATTTGTCTGAAGTTTCATCAAAATTCTTCAAAGGGTTGAAGAGTTACAGAGCGGACAGGATTTTCAATGTTTATGTCACTGTGACCTTGACCTTGGAGCCAGCCATGCGGAACATGCGTTCTGCACGTCATCTTGATGTGGTAAACATTTGTCTGAAGTTTCATCAAAATTCTTCAAAGGGTTGAAGAGTTACAGAGCGGACACAATTTCGTTTGACGCCCGAAGTTAAAATCATGTAAACAGGATTTTCAATGTTAATGTCACTGTGACCTTGACCTTGGAGCCAGCCATGCGGAACATGCGTTCTGCACGTCATCTTGATGTGGTAAACATTTGTCTGAAGTTTCATCAAAAAATTCTTCAAAGGGTTGAAGAGTTACAGAGCGGACAGGATTTTCAATGTTAATGTCACTGTGACCTTGACCCTTGGAGCCAGCCATGCGGAACATGCGTTCTGCACGTCATCTTGATGTGGTAAACATTTGTCTGAAGTTTCATCAAAATTCTTCAAAGGGTTGAAGAGTTACAGAGCGGACACAATTTCGTTTGACGCCCGCCCGCCCATCCGCCCAGCCGCCCATCCGCCCAGCCGCCCATGCCCCGCCCGCCATACCCAATCTAATAACCAGGATTTTCAAAATTGAAAAGGGTTGAAGAGTTACAGAGCGGACACAATTTCGTTTGACGCCCGAAGTTAAAATCATGTAAACAGGATTTTCAATGTTAATGTCACTGTGACCTTGACCTTGGAGCCAGCCATGCGGAACATGCGTTCTGCACGTCATCTTGATGTGGTAAACATTTGTCTGAAGTTTTCATCAAAATTCTTCAAAGGGTTGAAGAGTTACAGAGCGGACAGGATTTTCAATGTTAATGTCACTGTGACCTTGACCTTGGAGCCAGCCATGCGGAACATGCGTTCTGCACGTCATCTTGATGTGGTAAACATTTGTCTGAAGTTTCATCAAAATTCTTCAAAGGGTTGAAGAGTTACAGAGCGGACACAATTTCGTTTGACGCCCGAAGTTAAAATCATGTAAACAGGATTTTTCAATGTTAATGTCACTGTGACCTTGACCTTGGAGCCAGCCATGCGGAACATGCGTTTCTGCACGTCATCTTGATGTGGTAAACATTTTGTCTGAAGTTTCATCAAAATTCTTCAAAGGGTTGAAGAGTTACAGAGCGGACAGGATTTTCAATGTTAATGTCACTGTGACCTTGACCTTGGAGCCAGCCATGCGGAACATGCGTTCTGCACGTCATCTTGATGTGGTAAACATTTGTCTGAAGTTTCATCAAAATTCTTCAAAGGGTTGAAGAGTTACAGAGCGGACACAATTTCATTTGACGCCCGCCCGCCCATCCGCCCAGCCGCCCATCCGCCCATCCGCCCGCCATACCCCAATCTAATAACCAGGATTTTCAAAATTGAAAACCTGGTTAAAAACCTTCTAATGTGAAAACCTTTAAATGTGCAAACATTCTAGATAACCTTAAAATAAAAATATTTTATAAAGAAAAAGCGCTAAAAATGTTGAAACCTTATCATTTTAAATGAGAAAACCTGAACATGTGAAAACCTTAAAATGTGAAAACAGTATCATGTGAAATGTGAAAACCTTATAATGTGAAAACATTATTTTATAAAAACTTTAAAATGTATTTTCCCCTAGGGTTAATTGATATATCATAAAAACATTCTTCTTTTTATTGTAGTGAGAATGAAATTGCTTATTATATGAATGGAAAATATTCATAAAAAGCCTATGATAATATAAAATGACCTCACCCCTTGCACATTCTATAGGTGCGTTTGGGCACTGAGCCGAGAAATATCTTTTACAGTCTGTCAACTGATGGCAGCCAATGTTACAACAGTCGGTTAAATTTGAACCTGAAAAAAATACAAGCAAAAATTCCCTTATTACTACTATAACATAGCATCATCTATGATTCAGTTAGGTGTTATCTTTGGAAAAGGCAAGCATTAAGGATTGGTTGGGTTTTACATTGTACCAACACAGAAGAGGTCATAATTATGGCGACTATCCAGCTTTATTGGAAGAGGAAGACGTCAGATGCCACTCTGTTCATTATTTCAGGCATGATCAAGCAGGCACCTGAGTAGAACCACCGACATTCTGTAAGCCAGCTGAATAGCTTCATCACATGAATGAATCTGAAGTCCCTGACGGGATTCGAACCCACAGTATTGAAAGGCAAATTCTTTGAAGTCAACAGAATAACTTCCTCACATGAAAGAATCTGAAGTCCCTGGTGGTATTTGAACCCACAGCAATGAAAGGCAAGTTCTCTGAAGTTCTTAGAATAACCAACTGGCTATGGATCCCTCACATTGATAGAACTGAATCACTGATAAAGATTTTAAGATTTTAACAAATAAACTTATCCAAGTTGAAACTAGAACTATTGTTAAACAATTTTTATACCAACACCTACACACCTACCGTAAGGACATATTCAAAGACCAGGACAGGTATAATGGAAGCATTGGAACTCACATAGTGATTCATACAAATTCAACATAACATAAGTAAAAACTCACCAATTAGTGTGAAATGTCCTTTTTGCAAAATTTTGGCTTCATGAAAATATCGATTATACAATATAAGCCCCCTGCCCAAACTATGTTTACTAGGTGTAAAAAAGGACTATAATACAAACCCCTGTCACAAGCATCCCTTGACAAACATCTTCCACAATTCTCTTCACTTTTTTTGCACTCTTCACTCGGGAAGTTAAGAAAGGTCGGATCATCTACCTCCATATTGAAGATTGATTTCAACATTTCTGTGTTCCCAGAACAAAGAATATTGTTTGAAGAATATCCAAAAGTCTGACTTCTGGTTGTGTCAACCTGAAATAACAGTTCAACACATAATAAGAAATCAATAAGATGCTGGTTAACAGAAATTTAATAGACAAAATCTATTGTATTTAATTAATTAATTTAAAGCTCAAGTATAAGCATCCTTAGCAGTCACATTCAGAGAAATAATTTTCTCAGGCAAAAAATACAGAAAGGATCATCGAGTCCAGCAATGATGTTTTACCATTCATGAAAAAAAGTCACAGGTTATAACTTACTTACAAGGAAAAAGGTTACCTTAACCCACTAAAAGACATTCCACAGCAATCATCATGTAATAAATATTATGTAAATATATTATTTTGAGAAGTAAAAACTTATTAAATTTACTGTACAGGGGATGAAAAAACCTTCAAGAAAATGATATTTTCATCAGTTTTCCACAGAAAAAAAGAAAGTTTTGTATACTGTATAAACATCTTTTAAAAAACAGAAACGTTCAAAATTACTTACTAGGTTAAAAATAAAAATCTTCAAGAAAATATCATTTAGGACAAAAATCTACCTGAATATGATTGTTGTTTTAAAAATTATTGTCACAAAAAAACCCTCAAAGTTTTGGCCACAATATTTCTAAATCTGTACTAACCTTAGGACACAGTCTATCAAGTATCTGGTAAACATACATGTCACCATCTTTATAACCGTGAGGGCATTCTGGGCCATTTCTATTTTTAGTATCACACGGAAACTCCCTGGCAGGTGTGGCAATATTCTTAGCAATGTCTAAATTAAGTTCATACTCGTCTGGTAAAGGGTGCCTGAAATAAAGTTGGATAAACATGTTATGTTTGTTTATTTGTTTATCTAGTTTTACACGAATTTAAACAAATGATTTAGTCATAATGTGGGCAGTCGATCCACCTTATCGACTTTCCCAGTAATTATTGAGTTCTCTGCAAGTGACCGTCTGTTAATTTCATATGAGCCGCATCACGACAAACCAACATAGTGGGTTTGCAACCAGCATGGATCCAGACCAGCCTGCGCATCCGCTCAGTGTGATCAAGATCCATTCTGTTCGCTTACAAACCCTATAACAAGTAGAGAAACTGATAGAGAACAGCATGGATCCTGATGAGACTGCGCTGATGCGCAGGCTGGTCTGGATCTATGCTGGTCGCAAACCCATTATATTGGTTTTGTCGTGACGCAGCTCAATTAAGATTTTTCGAAAACAGTGTTAAGAGACAAATGACCATTAGACACAATGTCCCACATCAATAGTCACAGAATAAATTTTGCCTCGTCTGAGGATTGAACCTGCCATCCCTGCCTGGATCATGCACTCACTTCTAAGCTGAGTGAGGGGACTAAAGCATATTGTGAAAACATGATGAACAAAATTATTATTAAATGCATATAAATCAAGTTTTACTTGGAAATAATTTAGTGACAAGCTATTATGTATTGTAAGCTCTGACATGATTTCGTACTGAGAATATGAATAATAAAATAGCCATTAAAATTGTTGTTTTACAACAAACAGGAGAAGATAAACAGATGTGCAAGCTTGTAATATTATGTAGAACAGAGGTATCATTTTTTTAATGCAACATGTTGCCCGATTTCAATCATAATAAAGTACAAGGCAGCTGTGCTGATACCTTCCAACGCTTTTTGAATTAATATGCTCCAGAAAAAAATTAATTATAAAAAATTTACAAAGAACAATAAATAATGAATTATGAAGAAAAAAAAAGGCTATGGTCACTTTGCCTACATGAGATCTCTTCAATGTACAGTTTAAATGTACTTAATACACAAGTACAGTTTTTGCACCAGACAAAAATAAAGTATGCACAATTTCGAGGAACAGTAAGTACCAAATCACTGCACTTTGTCTAAATATTTGCAAAAGAAATGAGCCGTGCCATGACAAAAACAACATAATGCGTTTGCGACCAGCAAAGTCTGATCAGGATCCATGCTGTTCGCTTACCAACCCTATTTCTAGTAGAGAAACTGATAGCGAACAGCATGGATCCTGATCAAACTGCGCGGATGCGCAGGCTGGTCAGGATCCACGCTGGTCGCAAACCCATTATGTTGGTTTTGTCATGGTGCGGCTCATATGAGAACAAAGACCAACATGGCAAGGCAACAAGGCAGCCTCCCCCACCCCCATACACACAGTCTAGCCACACCAGCAGGGCATCAAAAGTTTCAAAATGATACCTCCAATAGTTTTAAAGTTGGGCACCCAAAAGTTTCAAGATGATACCTCCAATAGTTTTAAAGTTATGTCTCTGACAAACTGACAACCAGACAACAGCATGAACAAGCTGGATTAAGTATATCCCCTTTACATGACATGCCCTTACATCCCACTGTTTAAGTGGCAGTGGGATGGACAAACATGGGCAAATCTTTATCACCCACACCCTTGTGAAATGGGAGCATTCAAACCCAAACATAACCCAAACATGTCAATAATCAAACTGGCTAAAGTACCTGCAATGGCTTCTTCTAATTGATCTTAGTAAGTTTTTGATGTCCTCTGGAAAAGTATTGGCTTTCATGACAAATTTCTCATCATCACGATCCTTATGGTCTACATCAACATATTCTGGTATAAGATACACATCAGATGCCTTCACATGAATCTCTAAACCTGTACCATATAAACACATTGTTTTACTTGTATACCAATCATCAGCCTGATTTATAAATACCATATAATATTTTGGAAGAGTTTGTAAGACTGGTTTACTAAACTGTTTAGGAATATGGTGAATCAAATGATGTCAGACTGGTTATGGAACATTGAAAATGTTAAGTCAAACTGGCCTAGGATTATTACCAATGATGTCAGACTGGTAAGGGAATATTGTTAAATGATGTCAGACTGGTTTCAGAATATTGTTAAATGATAAGACAGACTGGTTCAGGAATATTATTAAATATGTCAGACTGGTTTTGGAGTATTGTAAAATGATATGTCAGACTGGTTTAGGAATATTGTTAAATAATATGTTAGACTGGTAAGGGAATATTGTAAAATTATATGGCAGACTGGTTTAGGAGTAATGTTAAATGATATGCCAGACTGGTTCAGGAATAATGTTAAATGAAAAGAACTTAGACTGGTTTTGGAGTATTGTAAAATGATGTGTCGGACTGGATTAGAAATATTGTTAAATGAAATGTCAGACTGGTTAAGTAGTACTGTTAAATGCTATGTCAGACTGATTTAGGAATATTGTTAAACGATATGTTGGTCAATTATAGGAATATTGTAAAATGATATGTCAGACTGGTTTAGAAATAATGTTAATATCATTAAATATCGAGACAACATCACGTCCATGCACTGATTGCCTTACTTCAATTTTATTTAAACTACAAGTTTTGGTATAAAAATTGCGTTCATCAAGGTTCCAAAAATGACAAAGATCATGAAAGTATTAGGTAGAATAATACCTGAATTAGGTACTCTATGAATATTACCTGAATTTGGTCTCCTCCACACAAACTGTAGAGCTTGTTTATTGCTGGACAAGTACAAAGTGGTCTCCAGTTTCTTAATTGACTGTAGTCTTTCAAGAAACACATTTTTTGACAGTGTCACATTCCAACTCACCAGATCTGAAGTGGTCAAAAATATTTTATTTTGATTACATTAAATTTTCAAGAGTGTAAAAAACTGAGTCATTCTATGTTACAACTCTTTTGAGAATCAATCTTAAAATCATGGACACAATACGATTTAACCGTTAATAAATATTTCACAAGATAGAGCTTTTATAATACCCCTTAAACATTCACAAATCTCAATTTAAATCTCAAAGTGTTGCTATACTACTGAATTAATTTATTATTTGTCTTAAATCCATTTTCACCTGACAATTTTACATCTTTATCAATATACTCAAATAATGTTGAAGCATTTTCATGGATAACCAACTTAACACAGGTTATATGACCATTGTTTGAATAATCCTTCCTGAGGTGTACTCATCAAAGAGAAGGCACACAGCAGGTCAAGGTCAAATCATCCAAAGTACCCTGGATGATTGTTTGACCTATTGTGACTTACTCAAGAGGTGGCCCTGTAAAAAGAACCGTTTTGTATATAACAATGATGCCTTTGAACAAATCGATGCCATTGGCAGAATTGTCGACTGCTTTCACCATCAAACAAAGAACAGGCTTGCAGAAGAAGAGTCAAAAAACGCCCCTGATGTTTGCTATATAAGCCTTGTTAAGTTGCTTGGGTTATATAAGCTTACAACTGTTTATGGTCATATAACCTGTCACAAATCTTTATAACTGATTATATACAAGCCCTGTGTGTTAACCCTGGATAAAACTTATAACAACAAACAGGAGTAAATTATATGTATGCCCGACATTTTGTGACTCTTTGCAATGTCATAAATTTTCTTTAGTTTAGAGGTGCTGTAGTAAATTGAAGTACCTATCATTAAAGCCAGAAATATGCACGGCACTAAACAATCAAAGACAACATTAACATTTACCATGGGCAATAAAAAAAGTAACAAAAGCATGACACAAAATAACAGGTCCAAAACAAGATTATTGTGTATTATGGTGTCCTAATTCTCACTTGGAGCCTGTTAGAATATACTGTTTTATCTACTTGTCATAAAAAATGCAGTCTGAAGTGACATAAATCTTGTACTTTCTGTGTTCCCAAACTATCAATTATGTATATATATGTACAATAAAACAGCAGACGGTCATAAAACACCATTTTACACGCGGGCACAAACAATTTTGGAACTTTGAAGCAAACAGTTTACAACTATTGTGTGTAAATTGTCAACTAGTTAATTTACTTTACATTTTGTATTTTCAGGCAAAACATTTCAATTCTCACAAAACTGGCTTTTTTGTTTGCTTTGAAATAGACTGTCACCAGATTGAGGCAAACGATGGGGTCATTGGTGACATCTCTGATTTAAAACCAATTCGTACACAAAAATCTTATTGTTGATGCATTGGTTATTATGTGAGTTTTGTTCATCTGATTTTTATGATGATTTTAAAAACATTTGAGCCACGTCACGACAAAACCAACATAATGGGTTTGCGACCAGCATGGATCCAGACCAGCATGCGCATCCGCGCAGTCTGATCAGGATCCATGCTGTTTGCTATCAGTTTCTCCACTTGTAATAGAGTATGTAAGCGAACAGCATGGATCCTGATCAGACTGCGCGGATGCGCAGGCTGGTCTGGATCCATGCTGGTCGCAAACCCATTATGTTGGTTTTGTCGTGACCCGGCTCATTTCTTGATATACATTGTATCTTGGTGGTTAGTCCATCTGATGAGATTTCTTGGATAACTATCCAGTATTAACTTATTTCTCCACAACTGACCTACTTCTAATCCCATATGATTTCTGAATCAGTGGTAAGAAACAAATGACCATTACACTCAATGCTCCAGATCAATTGTCATGGGAAAGTTGCGCCTCGCCTATGGATCGAACCAATCACAGCTTGATTACAAATCTGATGCTTTCCTTATTAAGCTAAGCTGACGGGCAGGTTATTATTTGAATAACTTTCTGTGCAGTACTTCCAAACATGTATTCTATTATTTCTTATATTACTCATTGACTGAGGCATTAAATATTTTGCTATATATTTAAGTATAGAACAAATATTTGTCATTAACATTCTATCAGACTTTAAGATTATTCTTAAAATGTAGAAACATTTTCTGGGAAGAACATTTTTGTTTGTTTCCTATTGCTATTGACAAAGAAAGTTTATTTACACAATTTGATCTTCTGTCAAAGTCCACTTTTTTAATTTACAGTACTGTTCTGTCACTTAACTAAACAACCTGGTTTCAGAGAACCTATAAATTCAGGTGCAACAAAACTGCCAGCACTGAACACATATATACATGTATATGTACTTAACTTACCTTCAATAGGAAGAGCATTTGACTGAAACTGCTTCAAAGGAAATGTGACGTCTGCAACGAGAAAATAAAATTTGAAAGATTTTTTTTCTTTCTTAAGAATAATTTGTGATGATCAGGTGCCTGTTTGGTGTAAGTGAAAAACAACTTTGGTTATATCAGCACACATAATCTTTTTATTTATTTTTTTTCAATTCTGTTCTGAAAATAGAGAATATCATGCTAGTGTCTGATATTACAAAATTTATCAGGCAAGGCTAAGAAAAAAATAAGACATCTTTTCATTTTTTTTTCGTGCTGAGCCTGATAAATCTTATAATATCAGACACTTGTTTTGTATTCTATTTATCATGTTTGCAATTTTAATATGCATCTCTTTCTTTAAATTTCAAATGAAACAAAAACCTGTCAAGAACCTCTCAAGTTCATGTCGCACACAGTTATATGCCAAGGGTAAAATCTTTAAGAAATAGTCCCAAATGATCAAGTCAAATGTACGACAGACTATGATTGTATTTGATAAAAAGTTTATCAGTTTAATATTTTCAAACTAGTAAGAGTTAAAAATATTCCATTCTTTTCAATTATATTTCAATGTGTATGGATGAGGTGCCTGATAAAGCTAAATTTATCTAGTGTAGGACAAAAGCTCTCCCGGACAAAAGCCCTCTTTTCCAAAAATGACAATGCATACAAAAGCCCTCCCGTGAAAACGACGGCAGACAAAAGCCCTCTGGTAAAAATGAATGGGCGGACAAATGCCCTCCCATGAAAATAATAGGGCTGACTTTTGTCAGGGAGGGCTTTTGTCCTTTTCCCAAATTTATCAGGCATACACTTTATCAACAGAAATCAATGTACTGACATGATAAAATTGAAACTGCCTATGAATAAAAGAGATAAAGAAATACTGTCCCAGGACATGATTGTCCATCTTTTCATCTTTATATCACACTGACTTGTCTAATTAAATTATTTATCACAGAAAAACTTAAAATTCTAAGCCTCACTTAGACTTGTGGAAAAGAACAAATTGACCATACTTGTATTATTTCGACCATAATGACAAACACCTCTATAAAATCATTAAAATTCTATGGAGCATTAATTTTCAAAGAAAGGACTTTTTTGTAACAGTGGTTTTTGCTGATTTTATGATAGATATTGGGGTATATTCTGAAATGAGAGACATGCCTTTTTTCCCCCCATATTTTTTCAAAAAATTCAAAATGTAAACAGTTGTACCAAAGGCAGTTCTTGAGTTCTTGATGTAAACTGTGTTAACATTTTTCATTTTAAATCAGGATATTGCTCTGATAACTGTGCAATCAATTCCAAAATTTAATTCACCAATTTTGAGCATAAAGCCCCTAAAAATCTCACTCCAGTGGGTGGGGTAATGTCATGTTCCCAAGCTGTTGAAAAGAAGCAATGAATCCATATCACACAGTCATATGCCCCCATATTTCACTTTGTTAATCTCCAGATGGTTTGCATGATGGACCAGCAAAGGCAAAATTATAATTTTTTGATACCCCCCCTGGCATAAAAAAGCTTGCGTAATCTATTATTATATATATGTACCTATACAGATGGTATCTTGTGTTGAGGTACAGACGGCAACCTCATATGAGCTCCCAACACACTGTGTACATTCTGGAAAAAGAAAAAAGAAATAAAATGATAAAATATCCCAAAAAAAATTACCAGTATTGTTTATTAGACAGGTATCAGAAATTAGCAAGTAAAACAGTCTAACTGGCTGCCAGTAACGACTGGATCAGTAAGCTGGCAAGTAACTGTTTACTTCATCAGCAACAAGGCTTGGTGGAGTTTCAACTAGCCAAAAACAGTATACAGTAAACTCCGCTTATAGCGAACTCATCGGGACATTCAAAATATGTTCCTTATATCCGGAGTTCCTTGTAAGCATATAGCGAATTAGTTCCTTATATCAGAAGTTTTTATAGCGAACAGTTTTACATATAACGAACTATTGTTTGTATTTAATGCCAATAAAATATTCTGTTCTGTTTACCATTATCCTCCATTTTGAAGAGCATTTGATTAAGAGAAATAACTCTTGGTTCGTCATTGTTGTCTCCCTTATATTGTTTCAATAAAGAAAAAAGGAATAATTGCAGTGTTATTTCTTTTTAATATATTTTTATATATAAATATATTTATAACATAATTATATTATATGTACCATATATGCAATATTGTTATTTATTAACAATAGAATATCATGCACAAAAAAATCACTTTGCTGAGAAGAAGTCGCTAATTTTAGTTTGGGAATGTTTAAAA
>NW_026854085.1:0-33795 GCF_026571515.1 Ruditapes philippinarum
ATATGTCTTGTTTTAAACTTGTCTTTGCCTTGTAGAAAACTTCGTCAAGGTCGCGCCCAGCAGTGCTTGTTCAACCTGTCCTTATCACTGCTCCTGTCAATGCTGGTATTCCTGGTCGGAATTAAACAAACACACAGTTACTTTGGCTGTATAACTGTAGCCGTGCTTCTTCATTACCTCATTCTGGTCTCGTTCATGTGGATGTTGATGGAAGCAATACTGCAATACCTTACATTCGTCAAGATACTAGGAACCTATATTACGCGATTTACGCTGAAGACTGTACTTCCGGCCTGGGGTAAGACTTCCGTTTCAATTTTTTGCAATATCACATTGCAATAAGAACATAAAATGTTTTATTTTAATTTGTCTTATATGAGCATTGTTTCTTTTTCATGGAAAAGACAAATGTAACAAGTATTAAATGATGGGTGGCGGCTGCAAAATATCGCCTAGAATTTGATGGGTGGCGGCTGTAAAATATCGCCCAGATCTTTATCATCGTCGTTAATACTTCTAAACATACAATAATGTTGATTACCGCCTACACATGTTCATAAAAAGCATGTTCCTATTCATGGCTTAATATATGAAGGCCCATTTTGCCTCAGAAATACTATCTCAAAAACCTTTCTAGTTTTGAGATCTTGTTAAAGTTTCCAAAAAATATACTCATTTGCCCTATACATTAACTGTTGTATGCCTCTTTTGCTCTGTTGGCAATTGGTGTGATTATATATTGAATTAGTATTTGGTCAGGAAGTCAAAATACTACATTGTTTACATTTTGTTACCTTTTGAAAATACTACACATTTTGAATCGTTCTACGCTACGTTCTTCAGTTGTTATACATCTAGTTGCTCTTAACCCATTATTAAAACAGTACTAAACACATGTTTGACATTTCTAAAGAATTTCTAATTGATTTCTTAGTCATAATTGCCTATAATCAAAGTTATTTTCTCTACTTTCAACGTTATTTTACAGTTTGTTTATTTTCATCACCTTGCTTCTTTGACACTAATGTGATTAAAATTGTTCCATTCTTTATCGTCTTGTACATTAATAGAATAATACTTAAAGGCCCATTATGCCTAAGAAATGCTATTATTCTTATTTCTTAAAACCTTTTTATTTTTGTTGTTTTGTTGTAAGAGTTTCCAAACAGTTACTCATTTGCTAACTAGCTGGACTATCTTTTGCTTTGTACAGTTATAGTGTTTAAATATTTTGTATGGAAGACAAAAACATAATTTGTTTACATTTTGCTATTATTTTGACAAATAATTTCACATTGAGGCTACTTCCTACAGCATCTAACTTGTCCTAAAATCATTATTTGAGCCGCGTCACGACAAAACCAACATAGTGCGTTTGCGACCAGCATGGATCTAGACCAGCCTGCGCATCCGCTCAGTCTGATCAGGATCCATGCTGTTCGCTTACCAACCCTATTACATGTAGGGACAGCATGGATCCTGATCAGACTGCGCGGATGTGCAGGCTGGTATGGATCCATGCTGGTCGCAAACGCACTATGTTGGTTTAATCATGACGCGGCTCATATTTGCCTTTTCTAAAAAACGGAAAAACATTCGTTTCTGGGGCATAATGTGCCTTAGAGTAATATTTTATATGATTTTGTTTTAAAGGATTACCGTTGATACCGGTCGTTGCTGTCCTTGGCGTAGATTACACCCTCTACAAGGGTGGACCAAATTAGTAGGTTTTTTTAATCAACTGTATATGCACGAGAGGTAACGAGGTTTAGCATGAAAAAAGGACTATATTATATACATTTACATGGTATTGGTGTCAGTCTTGTAATTTTGTAGGTCTTGGTGGCGGTTTTTCATAAAATAATGAAATTATTAACTATGGCGCTTTGTACTTCTTTGGTTCGGGCTAAGTATACTGTAGCTTGTTTTGGAAAAAAATAAAAATTGAATTGCTTTGAATTGTATAATCTTGTATGACGTAGAGACAGACTAAAGTAGATCATACGATATATGTGTATATATTTGTATATGTATATGACATACCTTTGTAGGAATTCAGAGCATTGCTGTTTTCCTTCTTTGATATAAATATTTAACATTTACGGTTTTGATTATTTTTTTATTTCAATATTTTTTAAAAGACGGTAAAGGTAAAGGAAAGGAAGCTTTTTTTGCATGCGCTACAGAAAATACGTTTTTATATTTGTTGTTCGGCTTTAACTCACTACAGTGTTGGAGCAATACCTATAGGCATTTGCAGAAATAATGATCCACATCCTGGAAAAAAAAATTTGCCTTTTCAGCCGATTCTTACATTTTTCGTTCATGATCGTAAATATATCGGTGTGAAGAGATAAATTAAACGTTTTAAAGAATACACGGTTTCGGACTATTTTTTCCCTTCTTTTAAGAAATTTCGCTGTAGCTTTAATGATAACCACTTTACAGCTTTTTTTTTTTGCCAAAATGTATACAAATATAAATGAAACATTTAAACTACTTTATTCAATCTCCTAATCACGACCCAGATATATTAGTTAATTCATAAAATTTATTTTGCATATCAAAATCTGTGCTGTCGACGATACAATTTAACATAACATTTAAATTATATCTTTCCAGTTGCTGGATGGACCTTCCCGCCTTTTACTACGCCTTCGCCATCCCTATAACATGTATTATTGTTATAAACATTATAATCTTCATAGTAACCATTGTCAGTATCTTCCGGCGAGGAAAAGGGTTGCGTAGCAACCAGAAGAAACAGAAAATGGCGATGACTAACCTACAGGCCGCCATTACCAGTTTTATTTTACTTGGTACGTTATCTTTATTGTCATTTTTAGTACTTTCTATTTTTTACTTTATGAAAATCAGAAAAACTGATAAAACGTTTATTTACTTGAAGCAAAAGCAAACAGTTTTCATCAAAATGTGGGCAAAAATGTATTTAATTAACATGCACGTATTTTTGCACAAGTTTTGTCCCTGTTTTGTCAGAGCCTTCACTCTATAGATATAAGCCTTGGTCATTGCCTTTTGTTCAGGTTTTTGTACCAAAATTGACGATGGTTTATTTGTACTTTGAAATTTAGATTAAATTATTTTTATAGGATTAACATGGGTATTCGGATATCTCGCCATTTCGGATGCCCGTCTGACATTCCAGTACGTGTTTACGATTCTGAACTCACTTCAAGGATTCTTCATCTTTATACTGTTTGTTGTACGTAAGAAGAAAGTACGTGAACAGTGGTACTTTATCTGCTGCAAGGGCGTGGAAAAGGATCGTGTGTCAAGGTCACTCTCAGCATCGAACTCGATACCCAGTACATACAGGTATATTTTTAACTTATTTAAATGTTTTAACTTCTACATATCTGACTTTATTATTTACTTATAATTGAAGTATTGAGAAATATTGACGATATAAAATGCGTATTTTCATTTTCCGTATTTTCACTGTAAAAAAATATTTTTTCACTGCAGTGAAACATATTTTTCGTAATTTCACTGGTGTCTTACCGGACTACAAAAACTTGAATCTCCTCTATGCATTTGTGTCATTATCATAATCTGATTTACTTGTTTAATTTTGTTCATATCTTTGAAAATGATACACCATATATATATTTGAAGACAAAATATATATTTGAAGGACCCCAATTATACAAATTATGTGTCACTGTAAAATATGGTTGAACTTGAAAACTTATCTTGTTTAACTGCAATTAGAAGAAGATACATCTTATGTCATGCATTTTTATATTCGCTAAATTAAACTTACTTATTTTTTTTCATTTACTCAATCAGAGTGTTTCAAAAAGAATGAAAGACCCTGTTTAAAACGATCCCTGATTAACCAATTACTTCATGAGCATTTTGTGAAAAATGGCTGTTTTCATTGAAAAGTCTCCCGTTACATGTTCAAATTGCTATAAAACTATAAAAAAACTGTTTCAATACTAATCAAACTTGGCACAAATGTTAACTAGACCATTGCCTTTGTAACAACATGCCCAGGCCTAAATTTCCTGTTACCATGGCAACGAGGGGACATCTCAAAATTGCCAAAAATCACTATTTTGCGTTGATTTTTTCCATTAAAATTGATTTCAAAGTGCCGCGACTTCTCAATGGATTGAGATAGAGTCAAATGCTTTTCAGCGTTGGTTACACGTTACCTTATGATCGATCTGGGGTCATTTTTAGCCTCTCACAAGTCCAAAAATTTCTTGGCGATGAGGGTCACTGCCGCCCCATTCACCCCCCCCCCCCCCCAACAGAAGGGGGCACATTTGAGACAACAATAAAATAAAAAATGGGGTGGGTGAAAAAGGGCGTTAAAAGGCGTGTATATCGAGAAATGGGTTAACAACACATTATTCACAAATGTACAAAAATAATCCCAGATTTTCAACATAATTAAAAGCTTTACTTGACGTAACGCAGACATTTGTATGAAAATTTATCACTAACAGAATTTTGTGATTTTATGATCTTTTAATTATCTATTTTTAGTAACGGAAGTCGCAAAGATGGCCGCGAGAGAGATAGGTCTGACAGTACTAAAACAGTGACCTCGACATATTCGAACTCTTCAAATGGCTACACCAACTATGGATACGATCACGCATACGATTTCCCGTTTAATAGATACGATCGTAGAGCTTTCAAAAAGTTTTGAAACAACCTATCTGTGTGTTGTTTCTTTTTTGTAGAAAAAAGATGTCTTTACACGGAAAGCATTTTTTAAACACGAAATGCTGTTTACCGTGTAATTGTTATTATCTTTAAGAAGCATCATCAAAAATGAAAATAGAGCCATTTTGTCGCTTAAATTTTGTCGTGGTTTGGACAAGGAAAGTTGATTTAGATATTAGTACATATTTATTTGTATTTGAATATATACACATGGAGAGAAACGTGTTTAAGAATAGTAAAAAAGGTTTTCAGGTTTTTTTTGGGGGGAAAGGGTCGCATTGTGGGGATGGAGGGATAAAAGATGAAGAAAAAAAATTTTTTTTAACCCTTTAATATCTTTATGATGAATGTCGGGAGAAGAGCAGCGTGTTTCTATTTATTTATCTTAATTAACAAAAAACTTACGTAAGAATGCAATAAAACTTCTTTTCCCCATGTCAAATGATCGGTAATATAACAGACATTTTAAGTATTAAACATTGATTCATTTTCATGTGTGTTAAATGTGAATATCGTGTTGACTTGTAATCGCTGTAAAGGCAACAATATGTCCATTTATTTTTGAATTGAAATTAAAATTTTGGCAAAACCTTTGCTTTCAGACGTTCACAGAAATCTTTAAATTTAGACATGTATGTTGAGCCCTAAACAAAAAGCTTGATAAATAAGAAATGTGATGTAAAGTCTGAGTCACTTAATTTATAATTTCAATGCGTTTTGTTTTTCATGTAATGTTGATGCGTTTTAACTAGTCTGTCTTTAAATGTCTCATTTTTTTACCCCATTTGTGATATTATTGACTATTTTATTTGAATTAAAACTTTGTTTTAATTTTTTGTGTGCTATGTACATAGAAGCTAGGCGTTATTATATTGTATAATGTGTTTGTATCATTTTAATTGTTTGACCTTCTGTATGCATGTTCATCAGTTTGTCTGGTACATGTATAAATGAGCCGCGTTATGACAAAACCAACGTAATGGGTTTGCGACCAGCATGGATCCAGACCAGCCTGCGCATCCGCGCAGTCTGATCAGGATCCACGCTGTTCGCTATCAGTTTCTCTACTTGTTATAGGGTTTGTAAGCGAACAACATGGATCCTGATCAGGCTGCGCGGATGCGCAGGCTGGTCTGGATCCATGCTGGTCGCAAACCCATTGTGTTGGTTTTGTCGTAACATGGCTCAAATACTTTTCACACAGCAATTATTTTTTCCCCTGGCCGCCATTTTGAGGGTTATTTCCAATATATAGTATATGCCTAAGATGAGGTAAAAATATTTCATAATTCCATCATTTTCATGAAAACTGATAAAAATATTTTACATATTGGTGCATAAAAAAATTCGGCTTAATTAGCTGTTTTAATTGATTATTTTATATTTTGTCAATTTTGTTATTATAGAAAATTGACTCCTAAAATGGCTGCCACTTTTAGCAAGGGGTTAAAATATTGTTAAAGTCGGGAACTGTCTATTAAGATGAAAATCAGTAAATTTAAGTCAAATTTAAGCGCTAACAGTTTACTGACATGAAATTTCAAACAATTAAAAGAAAATAAATAACATAAAAAAGTGTTCTAAATATTTGTTTTTACATTTTATATTCTTTTTTTCCTTCATAGACAGACAGTACATGTTTGATGAAATTCGTTTTTAGCAATAAAAAGTGCTTTAAAAGTGCTTAACTTAAGTAAAACCATTTGGAGGAAGATATTCTTTAACGATGTAATATTCCATTATCCCGGATGTTGTCTCAATGTTTAATTATTCTATTTATAGATTTTGTTTAAATGCTTATTTAAGTGTTTTCACTATGTTTTGTTTTCAATTTTGTTTTACTCTTGATTATAACCTCGAATAGATTTTTTCGTTATTTAACACTTCTTTTGTCAGCCGTGATGTTAAAAGATTTGTTAAAGCCAATTTTTACAAGTATTGATTTAATATTGTAGAAGTACTCGATTACATAATTCTTTTTTTATACACAAGAGTTGTTCCCTTTGAAATATTTTAATATTTATTATTAACATGGCGACTGACAAACGAAGTTATGTTTCGACATCTAACAGAAAGCATTAGATTGTACATAGATCAAATATAGTGATACTTTTATGATTTTAATATGATTAATAAATATCATTGTAAAAAAGTCACTTTTTATCTGTTTTTACACAACTGGAGTTGCATTTATTATCTCCCACCCATATTTTCTTTGTGCTTCAATCTCCGTGATTCTGTTATTAAAATAAATAAACACGTCGGACAAAGTACCCCATTACGGGAAAAGGATCTCCTTTCGTGAAATGCTTAACTGTTGAAAGTAATAGTGAGCCCGCTCCTTTTTCTTTTCCTTTTAAGGAAAAATGTATCAAATATATACATACATGTACAAAGGTATTTTTTAACCATGACTTTGTTATTATTTTATAGTTCAATCTACTTCGTTTTATTTTGCATGAGAGAACTTTGGGGACTTGTTTTATCAAACAGAATTTGACCTTTTTCGGTAATTTATATGGATTGTATGCGCCGTTGACTATGTCTAAATTACTCTCCATGTTCACTTCACAATATTTAACTTTTAAATACATTTTCAAAATTGTTATGGAAATTAGCATTGTTCTGGGGCGGACTGCTTTAAGCCGCGTGGTTTTCAAACACCGTCATGGACAAGCTGTTGTTTTGTTGTGCAAAATACTTCACATTTATTGCTTAGTACTAGTTTGTTATTAGTACTGGTTGACTCAATGAACGGGTTCGAGAGTGTGTCTACAAACTCAGATCAACTACATATATAACTATACACTATACATGTAAATTTATATAAATCAGATTTTTAAAAAAAAACATTGAAAGTTTGTGAACTTACTAATAATCCCATTTCGGGAAAAAAGGTCTCATTTCATGAATTTTGAACAACGCGGAAGCCATTCGGAACTGCCTCGGCTATTATCTATAATATTAACCTCGGAAACAATACGGATTGAAAAGCCAGCCCGCATAGCTCAATCGGTTAGAGCGCGAGACTTGTAATCTCGACATTGTGGGTTCGATTCCCGGGCTGGCCAACTAAAATTACTAAATAAATCAGTCTTTCGGATGAGACTTTAAATCGAGGTCCCGTGTATGGGTGCTTAAACACTTGGCACGTTAAAGAACCAGGAGAAGCTTCTGGAATTGGGGCATCTTTCTGTATCTGTAATTGCACTATCCTCCAAAAAAATAAAATGACTAATACTCTTCTGGAGGACTCGTCCATATGGGCAACCGGTGGCGAGTATAAATAAACGCAAATACACACACACACGGATTGAAAGTAGTTCTACCACGTGGTTTCAGATGTAAACAGAAACAGAGATAATGTAAAACGAATGTATATATTTGACATCTAATGCCTGTTCCGGTACTCTTTTGCTTGAAAATATGTCTGACAACAATTTGTAATTTAAATATGCCCACTGATGTTCAATTTTAAACAAATCCGACGAAATGTCAACAGGTTGGTTTTTTGTACTTTCAGTTTCTACAACCATAATAATAAATATAAAAATAATGAATTGTTTGCTTTTGTACCTATGATATTACTTATTTTAGATGACCTTTTACTACATATATTGGAAATAAACTTGTAAACGACTCCCAGCATTAAATTACTATTTGTTTACATGTTTAGTTATTAGCGTAGGTTAGACCGAAATACCGCATCCGTTCTGTGTATTCATACTATTGTGTTCGAGGTCCTTATCCGAAGACTGACGGAAAGGGCCGAGTAGTTGCGATTGTCCGGAAGCGGATCCTAAATGAAGAACTTTTGCGTTCGCTTTCGTAACAGCAGTTAAGTTGTGCGTGTATTGAACGTATAAATTGCAAACGTAATGCCCAATTTTGAGATCCATAAAAACTTGTCTTCTCTTTGTTAGAAAAATGTGTATGATTCATAAAATCAACAAATAATTCTTAAGGGAACTATGATAAGAGACTTTTATATGGAAATTATAGACTTTGACCTATAACAGCTGCGATGGCTATTGATTGATATTAAAGCTATCGGCTTGAATAAAGCGGGAATAAATTGATTTTGCCTAACTTTGTCAGTATAAGTATACTTAGTCAATATCAGCCGAATAGATTACAACGGAATTTTCCATCAAAGTAAGTGTTCGCTTATACACGTATAAATGTCAACTACATTTGTAACATCTTTGTGGAACCAAAAAGGAAAAGTTGTGCAGCTATATATTTTTACATAGTGATACATTGTCATTGACGCTGACTCACTTGTCGTCGATAATGTAAACACCGTATTGAATTTAAAGTCATAGGAGAAGATGAAAGTGTCTGATTAAGATTCGAACCTGAGAGCCTGTACTGCCTGTGTAAATATTGCATAAATCCTGACATGTGATGCTTTCATGTCGTTCACTGATTAAACCAAAACCTGTTGTTTAAAGTAAAGCTATCGGTTAGCTTAATAGGTAGAGCGTTTGACTGTGAATCGGACGATCCGGGTTCGAATCCCGGATGGCGCAGGTCACTTTCTTTGTGGTTGATCATGAAATTCTTTCTACGTTCATTCTCAATGTACCGCTAGCTGCTCTAGTATGTACAGTAGTTATCAGTTCCTTGCGAAAATGAAGGCAACTAGTACTGGTGAAATGGCTCGACATCTTACCCAGGAACAATGCGGTGGCTGAACTGTGCTCTGGTAAATTCCTTCTTATCGTAATCCGGAGAGTAAACTACCAGCCACGTTACCAATGCGACCAGTGCAGATCAAAATCAGCCGCTGATTATGGTCTGCATTTTCAGTCTCCGAAATGTTTTGAAAAATTTCCAAAATGTGATGGTTTTACAAAGACAAAAAGATGGACAAGTCCATGTAGAATATTTAGGTGCTAAATGTTAACAAGTTTAATAGTATATTATCATAATATTAATACAAACATAGCAAAATGGTTCAACCACGAGTTCTAAGTTACGGTTCTTCTATGAAAATATTTTTTCTTGTAAGACACCTCTATCCAAAAACGCATCTTTTGCTTTCTTGATTATGACCGTTTAATTAATTTAAAGAATAAAAAAGCAAAAGGAAATCTATATTTAATGTTTAAAACCTTTTGAGAAAAAAGCAAAAGCGAAACGAAAGCTCTGTCTCAGAAAATTCATTTCAAACATTTCCATGCCCTTGATATAAAACTGGGTATAGTTATAAGTGCTTATCAAATCACATTCCTTTCAGTGTATTATTTTGAACTCAAGTTTCTCTGTTTCTTTTATTGCTGATGTGAAGAAAGATTACATTCTGAAGAGTGATATGTTGATTAAGATAAACAGATATATCTAGCTAACCATTTAATTTAATAAATTCCACAAATACCGAAATATGTCGAATAAGAAGTAACAGGAATATTCGAATAGGGTCCGCTGAGGGTTCGAAACTAGGCACTATGAAGTATTTCATGTTGAGAAGTTTGAAATGTTGGTTATTCTAATCACATGCCCGTAAAATGCTCAAAATAAGAGGGACATATTACGTCTAACTACACCAGTAAGCTAGAAACTCGCCACATGACCTTCGGCATAAACTGCATTGTATAACAGACATATATAGTCCGCAATTAGGTGTACAGAAATTCGTAAGGCACCAGACGCCCACCCATCCCCCGGAGAGGAGAAGTTTTGGGGGATGGGGGCGGTGGAACGAGCCAAATTTTTACTTTTTTGTCTGTCCCCGCACTGCCTGACCAATAGGGTGGTTTTGTTGTAGAGCCAATATGATCGCAGATATGTCTAAATGTCAGCGTTAGGGCCTGACTAAGGAGTAGTGCTTTAAAATATCAAATATAGTCTCTGCTATTCCGCGTTATAAATGATTTTAATGGTAAATCGATCAGTTCCGTTTTACATAAAATCATGCTCTTGTATAAGCAATGTTCATTTTTTATGTGTTCAAGTTTAAACTTACGAAAGATAAGGCTTTCATCTCGGTTACCCAGCTATTTAAATACCGTTACATACGGAATATTTTCCGTGGGTTCCGACGATGATTGGTTGCATGCTAATGTACTGTCATAATTATATTACCTGTAACATTTCCGTGTTTATTGGAATGGGTACGAAAAAAAGTTAGAAAAGTCACCTGTACATTGCATGAATTGGTATCAGTTACTCGTATAAAATCGGTCATGATTCGGTCTATGATACACGGGCAATGCCGGGATATGCCGAAGATCCCCGAGCATGTGATTGATGTCTAAACCTAATTACCTTAATATTCTCAGGACAAGATATGAACAGGTGATCTCTCAAGATTTACGTTGATGCCTTCAGGTTAAAGTCCATCAAATGCCAGAGAAATCATCTCGTCTGCTTTTTTTCAGCTGTTTTCTTAAATGTTTGAGTAAATCGTTCAAAGCAACTATACTTGTCTTATTTCTTAACTGTCCACTGTTTGTTAAATCACATGATCAAATTATGATATTTATGTATATGCAATTGTATGACAAAAACCTGTACTGTTTACGTCAATAAAATTATCTATCTATCTTATTTCTTAACCACTTTCATGAACATTCATCGAGTCGACTGCTAAATTTAGTCACAATATTTATCAAAAAATGAACAAAATATTAGATAAAATGACTTTTAGTTTAGATCGATCTCTTTAATATTAACAACTTTTTCATTTCGTTTTTACTGATCAAATTCATCGTTTCGGTGATGCAACGGTGTACATGTCCATGCTGACGGTCGCGTGCACGGAAATAAGGACAGAGGAGGATATTTTTTCTACATTTTATCTTCTAGAGCAATGTAATTTACATGAAATGATTTCCTTTTCTACAGTAGCGTTTACCTGTAGGTTACAAACAGGTCAATAATTTATGAATTTGGATAAGTTTTCAGGGTTAAATAAATGGTTTAAATTTAAGAGGATATTTCATCGGAATGTTCTACAATGAATTTCTTGGTCGATAACAAAACATATAGCTATGCAGAATAGCCGTTCCGTCAATTGAATTAGGAATAATTTTATCCGTTCCGTGAGCAGTCAATTGAATAAGGAATAATTTTAGTCGTTCCGTGAGCAGCCAATTAAATTAAGAATAACTTTAGCCGTTCCTTGAGAAGCAAATTGAATGAAGAATAACTTTAGCCGTTCCGTGTGCAACCAATTGAATTAGGAGCAATTTTAGCCGATCTTGGAGCAGCAAATTAATGGAGAATACCTTTAGCAGTTCCGTGTGCAGCCAATTGACTTGGGAATAATTTTAGCCGTTTCTTGAGCAGTCAATTAAAGTAGGAATAACAAAATGGTCAAATATTTTATTTATTACTTAATGAAGGTGACTTATCCGAAATCAGAAACAGCGATATCGCGAAAATTCGACAAATTTCGCCATTTTTCGTATGCTTACTTTATTCATTGAGAATTAAGTCGACAAGCTTACATTTATGCCACAGGGCTGGGGTCACCACCGCACTTATATCATCGCTAATATGCCTTTACAGTTTCAAGTCATTTCTAATTATCTCCCTTGCGTAACTTTCCCAGGTTGTAATTGAAGTATAAATGATAAGCGAAAGCATTGATAAGAAAACCCAGAAAAGTAAACATATTTATTAACTTTGATTTGTGCACATAATGCATAATCTATTTTCATTATTTACATAAACGTTTGAGGGCCGCACATTAAATACAATCTTATCATTTTTTCACATTCCTTTAACATAAAAAATAGTTTTTCACAAAAGAGCATTAACCTTTCATTTCTAACATATTAAACGTGCGATTTAACAATTACGACAGTGAATTTCTTTTTTTAAGACTCGTTGATTTATGGGCATCTGGTAATGGAAATCATTCAGTTATGCATGAAATAACGGGGAAAAAAACGTGAAAATCGTTCAGAATCCGCGGTTATTCATAATTGATAAACTATATATGTTTTTTCTTTGTTTTAGTGTTGAATCAATAGACTATACAGAAAGACTCATACGTTTTGAGAAAATGTCATTAGCCACGAATAGATTCATCTATTTTGTTCATTTATATGAAAATATAAAGGAAGGCTTCCCGTCATGAAATATTTAAATGCTCGCATGGGAAACACACTGCCATTTCAATTATACCATAACGAAAAAAAAAAAAAAAAAACATGGACATGTTAACAGAAAATATCAAATAAAATCGATTTGGAATAAATACATTCATAAAACATCAAAACGTGCATTTTTTTCTCTCTCTTTCATTTATAAAATTCACACCCACTTGCTCAAACTTTTCATCAAACATGTATGTATTAACCTTATTATAAGGGATAGCCTATTCATGACGAAAATCGTTCCAATATTTTCAACAAAGATCGATGGGAAGTTAACATTATACGTACAAAAACCCCGCTGACTAAGACCATCATTAAACAAAATCTTGGTTTACAGTTGCGCTCTACCCAAGATTGAAAAATAGCTTCGACTCGAAAATTATTTTCTTTGCTCTTTGATGAAGATGTTTTTTAGCAGTGACTTGAAGCACGATTACCACTCCTTATTTAGATGTTACATGTAGTTTACATGTTTCTTCTAATTACATTACATGAATGAAAAATAAAACTACAAATATAGCATTGTATCAAATATATAAATTTATTACATGAAATGAAAACAAAACAACAAATACCCCCTCCCCCACCCCTTTAAAAAAGAAGAAAGAAAAAGAAAGAAAAACTAAACAAAATCTACTTACATACCCGAAGAAAAAAGTAGTACTAGTAGTAGTAGAAAACAAATAATATTTTAATGATGGCCTAGAGTTAATTTATAAAGCCCACGTGAATATGGGGACATGATTGACGCATTTCTATGTTATTAGCAATCAATGGGATTCAAACATAACCACAAAATTGACACTTGCTATTTAACGTAAAGATGAGCAAAAATTCATTAATCAGCATAAAAAATCCAACAGTATTGATGAATCATATAAACTTTAAACATATACATAGTGTTTAAACGATAAACTTCTAAATCTAAAGAGCATTCATCAATGAATAAGGTACATAATGAGAAAGGTACATAGAGGTGTACATATGATTGTAATTGAATAATCCTTATAATTCAAAATATCTTAAATGGATTATCATATCTTTTAATCATCACTTTTTGGGGAAGAAAAATCAAGATTTGTATTGACTGAAATGCGAACAGTAAAGACAATGACCGGATGGCAAGGATGTGCCGGCTGTTCTGGGTTTGCACTGGTCGTTTGGGAAGATTCAGTAATCACTTGTAGGCTTAGGATTAAGTGTAATTATGTGATCACGGTATGCTAAGCTCTCTCGCCTCTTACCGTTGTGGGTTTGAATCCCGCAAGGGTCATATAATTACTTTATGTGAGAAAGCTATCCTGCCAAATTACTATATGGGGGCTCTACTCATCTGTCAACTCACGCATGTCATGAAATAATACAAGAAAGACATTATGTATCTTGTTTTTTCTATCAAAGATGAAAAGTCGCAATATTATTAAATAATCAAAAAACGTATGTAGTTTAAGTTTTAACCTACTCAGACCACCTATCAGTTGTTACACAATTATTATACTTATAACAAAATATACCTGCAAAAATATATACATTATAAACATTCAAAATACGTCTACAGAAACCTTGCAAATTGATGAAAATCACACTGTTGTATACAAGCTATAAACTGTCAAACGGCATGCCCAACATAGATATAACATACATACTGTTTGGACTTGGCATTTTGGTCTAAATGTTTACAAATATACAATCACATTCCAAAATTCGTCAGTAACAAAGACTCGTTTTAGATGATGGGTGTGAGTGGGGTGGGGGGGATAGAACGAATCCGGGCTTACTCTAGCGAAGTCTAATTTACTAGTGTTTACAAAAACATTTGCTTCTCTGCAACTTATAATGATTGTGAAAAACTTTTATTTTTTCAGGGATTTTTTCTTCTTCGTTTCATTTGTAAAAAAAGAAACTGTTTCGTAGTTGCAGATATCTGATGTTAATATGCCATGAATCAACATCTGTTCTAAGACAGTATAATTAAAAGAAGTATTATCTTTCTAAACAAGACTTGACAAAAGCAAAATAGGATTAAATTTGTTTCTTTATTTATATGAATCAAGCTGTAAAGTTCAGTTCACGGAAAAATAGATTTCTGGAATTGTCTCTCGTTTATAAAAGCAGGTATTTTATCGACTAAACCCTGCTGTGTGAGGAATAAAGACAAAACACCTTGTTGTACCGATATATATGTGCTTGAAATTCTCAAGAGTGTATAAGGAGTATGCTTCTTATTTTTATCTCCTATATTAAGTATAATGATTATTGCACGATGATTTCGTGCAACATGACTTCTACAACACTATATAACCACACTTTTCCTGCCAATTAGCCTAAGGAAAAAGTCAGTCTGATTCCAATTTGGCCCGATTTATTTCCAACACGCAACTTTGCATGTATTTTAGCTTCGTATAATCTTAAAGGTCTCGTCAAATAATAGATTTCTTCTGCGTTGTAAGTGACTTCAGATGTTATTCAAAAGTTTTACCAAATGTAACAATAAAAAAGAAGGAAACAATCCTTCCATCTTATGGCTTCTAGCGTACATTTTAAATTATGTTTTTTTTTGTTTTTTTTTTCAGATATGGTTAAGTTAGATTAAAAACACATCATCAAAATTAGGAATATATTTTCGACACTTTCTGTAGTCTTTAGAGCAAAAACATCTGTGCGTCTACATGAGGGGGGTGACTAAAATCTCGTTTGAACAAAAAGTTAGCGCTAGAAAAATGAAAAGTTATAACAATTTATTTCAGCATTTTATGGATCAAATGTCTTAAAATAGATTGAATAAAATCAATATTATGACATAAAAAAAGTAATATGCAAACAAACAAAGTAAAACAGTTCCTTGAAAAACACCTTAAATTCTAAGAATAAAAAAGAATTTCGTTTCAACAATTGCGACACTACACTTTCATCGTCTAATTCATGACAATTTTGCAAGATTTCTTTTTTCAAAATCATGTTTATAATCAGTTTTAACTCCGAACTTTACATTTCATAGTGTTGTACATGTCTTTAATGAGAAGAAAATGTTACAAGTGTGTAAATTTTAACGTAAATGTTTTGAATAAATTATATTTTTTTTAAAGAAAAAAAGGAGAATACAAAAATCGTAGTGATTTCCTACTAGTAGATAAGTCCGAAATTTTCCTAATCATGACGCAGTTTAAATAGATTTATGGAAATATATAAAATTAAAATTGCATGAAAATCATAATAAAAAATCATTTCTTGGTTTTTAAATCGCTCTGTTTATTTTTGTTATGAAATACATGTACACAATCGCACAAACATACAGTACATAATACAATCAAAATATATGTGCATACAGAAGTTCTCTGAGCAATACTTTTTTTAATGAATCCGTATTTATCCAACAGCGCATTGGAGGATGAAAATAACAACAAAATGTGGTAAAAATTCAATTCTTCAAGTTACCATAATTAATTATTAAAGAAATTACATTATCTTCAATAATTAAACTTGTAAACAAACTTTTCGTATGATTAAAATCATATGTAGTTGGCACAAAAAGCAACATAGAATAGAAAGTGGTGGAAAAAAAACAGAGCATGTTTTCCTTGAAGAAATATCAATTATTTCCTTTCAGAATGTAATAACTTTTGTGATAAAATGAATGATGAACTCATTTTGTCTCAAAAGCAATAAAGATGAACACATTTGATATGAATAAATAATATTTTGATTAAGTGTAATTTGAAATATAGCTTACACGTTTTAGAATACTGTCTCTTCCAAGGAAATATTACTGGGCATGGAATGTATTTTCTTTGAGCAAAATCAATACGGTGTATAAAAAGTTCTTTTGTTGCACTCTGACAACAATTTTCTTGATGAAATCATCATATGATCAATGAATGTTATGGTAACCGAGTGCCGTTAAATTTCATATTTTTTAATGTGTCTGTATCTAAAAAATCGCAATTGCTATTGGGGTATATAACATTCGCGAATGTTGCAAGGGGTTGAGTAATTCAACAATCGCAAATGCTTTGATAAGCGAGGGAAGTTAACAATCGTGAATTCTTTTAGGGGTATTGGTGTCTTACAATCGCAAATGACGTGGTGATGAATTGCAATCGCAAATGTTTAACGATTGTTACCAATTGGGAATTTTGTGCGGGTAGTTTACAATCGCAAAAACTGTGCTTGTATTTTATAATCGCGAATACTGTTAGGGTAGGTAATAATCGCGAATGTTTTTAGAGAAGTTAACAGTCGCGAATGCTGTGAAGACAGACAACAATCGCAAATGCTGTGAGGGTATTTAACAATCGCGAATGCTGTAAGGGTTGTTTAAAATCGCAAATGCCGTGAGGGAAGTGAACAATCACGAATGCAGTAAGGATAGTTAACAATCGCAAATGTTGCCCATTCTAATGAATATCACAATTTTGAATGCTGTAAAAAGTTTTAAAAGGGAATTTCACCCGATCTCTTGTAACCTGGCAATTTCGGTAAGAGGACCTTTGGTCCTCACCAATACTGTCAAATTAAGATGCATAAAAATCACGAATTTATCAGCCAACAACAGCAATGCAAAACATCTCGTTGTATAGGCGGCGAGAATTGACGAGATCTCAAAGAGACAAGAATGATATCAATGATTTATATGTAGGCGCGGAATTTCTGGATATCAATTTCCTTAATGTTATAGGCATACATGAAGTTTGTAATTTTCACGCGTTTAAAAACCTGTATAAAATCTACTTTTGAAATAGAAATTTTTGAAAATGGTATACTCACAAAGGCTTTTACAGAAACAATGTGTAAATAAAAGCAAACTTTTACTCTCAACTGGTATTGTAAAATTAATTTGAAAAAAGAACACTTCACAAAATATGTCACAAAAATAAATCAAAGCACTTATTATATAGTATGCATATAGAAAACCAATTATTCTCCAGCCAAAGGAATCAGTCCAAATAATCTGATAATAACTTTTTAACTTGCAACAATGTAACACTAAAAAACTAAATAGAAACATAATTTCAAGAAGGATTCTTTGGTGGAATGTAATATTCTAACTTGACATTACCGTCATCGTCTACCGTTTCAATCTGGATGGATGGCACTTCCTTCAGGGGACATGATGATTCTCTAGGCGACACAGGGTCATCTTCGTTAAACGAATCTTCAATATCATAAATATTCGCACTCCTTCTTGTGCCCATAACAAATTCATCACTTCTCCGTCGTTTAAAATACAAGACAACGAGAATCAAAACTGAAAACACCGCGACAGAAATTATACTTCCCAAGGACAAATAGAAGTAACCCGATCTCTCCTCACTTCCTGCCATCTCGGGATTGTTGGTGATGTTTCCATAACCGAGGTTCGGATAAATGACTGTGGCATTTGGACTGTATTCAAATGTTTCACTTGAATTGTGAAATCCTCCGGTCATTGTTTGACCATCGTTTGTCTGTGTACGGTAGACGCTTGTTGGAGAAATAATCTTTACAAATTCAGATTTACTTGCATCATATTTGGTTACAACAGTTTTCGTATGCAATGTCTCAAAATAGCCCGTTGGGTAAATATAAATATCCGCCTGACTAGAATCCGTTTTCAGTGTTTTAAAACTTGTCTGTAGCGTTGCAGACGGTGTAATAGCGGAAATAGTTCCCTCATTTATTTCCGGTTCTGGTTTGACCACAGCAGACGAAATTTCAGTTTTATATTTTACACTTTCCACCGGTTTTGTGAATTCAATCGATACAGTATTCCGGTAATCTGATGATTTTTCATTCGCATTTATATCCAAAACGTTATCATCCGAATCCACCCGTGAATCATTAACTTTTACACTTGTTGATTTCTTTATCGCTGACTTTGACGTATTATGGACAGGTGTAGGAGTAAATTTCTCACTGATAGAAAACGTAGCGCTAGAATCCGATACATTATATTTTGTAATAGGTAAAACGTTAAGCCTGGTCGGTTTACTTGAGTTTTTTGAATGAGTCGAGTTAATCCGTAAAACAGAAGTTTCGATCTCCGGATAATATATGCTCACTGGTGTGGCAGTGGATAATATTGAATTTAGCGTAACTCTTGTTATAGCATCATTAGCGCTTATTATCAACTTGGACTCCCACTCTGTTGAATTAGAAGAAACGATTTTTGTTATAAACGAATATGCATCACTTTCCGCGGAACAATTATCGTTCGGGAAATCCACAATAGCAATTCCCGATTGTGTGTTTTCACAATAGCCAATTATCAAAGCATTTGGCAGCAATTTTTTCACATTCTTTATTCCACAATCGCACTCAATTGGATTGTTCATGAAGTTTATTTCACGTAGAGTAGGTCCGTAGAATGCTATTGATCTCTTTAAGTTGTTAATGCGGTTGTCAGACAAATTAAAAACTAACAGCGAATGCCTGCTACCTAACAGACCTACAGGTAAATCAATTAGTATATTTGAAGAAATATCTAGATAAATCATGTTTACATTGTCAACAAATGTGGCAGCGTGTAGTTTGTAAATTTCATTACGTTGTAAATGCAGGCGTTTTAACTCCGATAAATGAATGAACGCCTCGCTTTCTATTGAAGATATCTGATTTCTGCTGATATCAAGGTGTTCCAACGTAGCGTTCTGCTTGAAAAGATTATTCGGTACCTTTTCCAAAATATTTTCACTGATATTGATAAATTTCGCACTCCCGCTGATATGGTGAAACAACATTGGACCGAGTGATCGCAACCTGTTTTTCGATAAATCTATTTTCTCTAATGCGTGCAGATCTTTAAAGTGTTCTTTCTTTAACCAAGAAAGTCCGACATTATGTAGATTCAAACTCCGTAGATGCCATAAGCCATGGAACCATTTGTTCGGTATGGTGTTTATTGAACTTTCCGAGAGATCGAGAGCCTCGAGCCCGAGCAGCCTGGAGAACAGATCTGACGGCATATCAACGGTCTCGTGAATTTCCAGATAGCGAAGATGACCGAGTTGCCAAAATACGCGTCTCGGTAAACTCTTAATACCAGTTAAAGATATATTCGTAACTGTTTTGTATAGTGTCTGTTTCTGAAAGAACTTTGACGGGATAGAATGGAGGTTATTAACCTGAAGGGAAAATTGTTTTACCGTCTTTAAATCAGCCAGCAGTTCTGCAGGTACTGTTTGTATCGACTGACTTTTTATTGTTACATTCGCCAGCGTCATATTAAGGGGAGATAATAATTTCTCCGGAATTTCTGTTGCACCAGTTATGTCCATTTTTAACGTAACAATATGATTCTTTTTAAAAAGATTAACAGGAATTTGGTTCTGGTGTGTTATCATATCAAGATTCTTTAGGCTAAACATGTCCAAGAAAGTATTTTCCTTGAATTCTCGTGCCTCTAGTCCATACAAAGCAGGGGTAAATTCCAGTCCGTATATGGTATATTTGTTGACAACGTTAAGAGGGTTACGGCTAAAATCTATACTTCCCTTGACGTCGCATCTCCTAAGGCGTTTTGGTTCAATTGATGTTAAATGATTACCAGCAATTGATACATGCTCTATAGTACCGTGATTACACAGAGTTTCAATGGTGTCCGGTTGTAACAGATTATCCGAGAAATCCAGCACCGACATCTGGTTCGGTAAAGTTGCTGGTACCGTTCGCAAACCATTTCCAGAACAATCAACTACGATCTTTCCAAGCATGACTGCGCATGTGCAAGGAAATATATCTAAAGTCTCGTCGCATGCGTTGATCTCGAACACCAGAGCGAGAAATAAAAATGTTAAAGCTACAGCACACACGTGCATCATTTTTGGAGATCCTGATGAAAGGGGCTGTATGATTCGGTTTACTTATTGTACTTTGCCCTGAAAACAAAAATTAGTTATCTGTAAGAATAATTAAAATATTATAACAACATTCAACTTTATTCAGCATAGTTATAGGCTAATGGCGATTCATTCACTGAGAAGTGTTAAGAAATTGTTGTTGTGGTTGTTCTTTCGTCTTACTTACAACCGACACAGTGTAACTATTATAAAAGTACAACCTACACATCAAATTAGATTTATTTAAAACGCTATATACGGAGAGGGAGGCAACTTATTTTAAGCATGTGCAAAAAATATCAATAAAACGATAGCATTCTTAAGTATGTTTGTGCTTAATCTGTACAAAATATTTCATTTATTTGTCATACACTTGTCATCGAATAAAAATACCTAAAGGCTGCAAGTCCCCAACCGAAACAAAACCACAAACAAATTTAACAAGGTTTAGAACTAACGAAACATGCCCGAGGGCATAATATCGAAGCCGCTCGTCTCATTTCAAACCTGAACCTATATAAGCTTCAGATAAAGGAGAAAAATGTAGAGTATCAGCGTTTTTTTTCTCTACTTTGGGAATGGTGCCGGTACCAGACTGATTGGGAAAAAATGCGTTATTTTGACTAAAATTGGGAATTTTTTAATGCATTTTTTCAGCTACAAATGAGATTAGACATCATGAATAAAGATAGCTAACAGCTTCTACTGTCTAGATAGAACTATTGAGTGGTGATTTATATGAATATGTTGGATTTAAATGATTTTAGAAAAATCACTTTGCCTTGTGGGCATTTTGAACAGTCATTTTAGGAATTTAACATTGGAAATTGGGAATTTTAATGTCTATTTTCTATTGGGAATGGTGCCGTTTTAGGGTAGCAGATATATAAAGAAAAAAAACACTGAGTATACATAGGTGAGATGTGCTCATCACATCCTCTTCATTATTACCCAAGGAAAATTCTTGACATTGCATCATCCTACGTGGCCTTGGCCTCTAACTCTGCGACCTGGTTCATTTGCATGACACAGTCTCATGATGAACATTTATGCTTAAAAACTAAATTCATGTAATTTGAAAGTTCCTCCATGCACGAAGAAGTTATGACATGGACAAGTTTGGACGCACAAACCTATACACAAACACTGAACAGTCATTAATTTTGACAACTATGCCGAGCTCAGCGCAAGCGGGCTCGACCACTAAGCATACTACTCCAAAGCATAAGCAAGATACAGTGCAGACAACCAAATTATGATATTTTTATTCGACCTTTGACATCTTGTGACCTTGACCTTCATTTTGTGCAAGACAACTCAACTCACCATTGAGAACATTTGTTCTAAGTTAAATTAAAATCCATCCATCTTGTGTATAGAAGTTATACTCGCAAAGTATGTTTTATTTTGTTTGACCTTTGACCTCTTGTGACCTTGACCTTCGTTTTGTGCAAGACTACTCAGCTCACCATAGAGAACATTTGTTCTAAGTTAAATTAAAATCCATCCATCTCGTGTATAGAAGTTATACTCGCAAAGTATGTTTTATTTTGCTATTTGACCTTTGACCCCCTAAGCGTGACCTTGTGCTTTGCCAGAGATACTTGATTTTTTGGCACGACATTTCGCCTCACAATGGAGAATTTTTTCTAAGTTATATTAAAATCCCTTTAGATAGATTTTAACTTTTTGTACAGAAACTTACAAAACATTAACATAGTAAATATTTGTCCGATTAAGATGACTACATATATCCAGACACGAGTAGCTTTGCATACACCGAATATAAAAATCAATAGTGTAATACGTGTATATAGTCTACGATATTGTATTATAAGATACGACGAAATTCAAGTCATATCGAGATTCTCACGAATGATCTTGAAAAATAAACATTGTCATGAAAAGATTTTTGATGATATTTAAAGAAAAATGTCTCAGCAACCGTATGCGCTAACTCACTTCTTTCAGTTTCATGTACAATAAAGATATTAGGTCATTTTCTTTCCGTGGTGCTCGTTTGGGCCACAGAATTGCACAATTCTGCATTATTTTTTCACAATGCCTGCATAATTTGCACTACACTGCGTTATTGAATATTCAAGGTGTTGAACGAACAAAAAAGACTAGCTGGAAACAATGTAGATACTAGTACGTTAGCTAAAATGTCAACTCACCGGGCATTTTAAATACAGAACAAAAAATCTTCTCGAAACCTTTAAAAACAAATACACCAAAAGCTCAATAAATATTTCTTGTCGCAACTATCATATCATATTTCTATTTCTTTCTTCATAATAACATCCTAAAGATCTTTTTCACCGGAAACCTTTTACATTCTTTACCCATATCATTTTTGGTCCCCTTTGAACTAATAGAGCTATCTCCTTAGCGACATGACTACCTCCTTCACGACAGAGCTGTCTCCCAGAACAAATATCCTATATTTTCTTTATTAACTAATGTTTTGATCAGTTTTCAATCTTATTTCATCTTTAAAGCTTATATCTTCTTGAAACGAATTTGTTGTTTAATCTGAATCGATGTTTATATGAAAATTGAAGGACAAGTAATTTGTTTCACGATGAACGGTCAATTTCAACGCTGAATTCGCTAACTGGGAAACTCAGCAACAACTACCTATCAAACACAATTATAACAACTTAACGTTTTCTGGAAATGGCATAGCATGATGAAAAACAATATTTTGTTCCGGAACATTGTATAATCTGCTATATAAATGAATATAATATCGGTACATGTATCTACAATGCCAATAACACCCAAAAATAATAATTTCGTAATTTGAGCCGCGTCACGACAAAACCAACATAATGGGTTTGCGACCAGCATGGATCCAGACCAGCCTGTGCATCCGCGCAGTCTGGATCCATGCTATACGCTATCAGTTTCACTACTTGTTATAGACTTTGTAAGCGAACAGCATGGATGCGCAGGCTGGTCTGGATCCATGCTGGTCGCAAACGCACAATGTTGGTTTTGTCGTGACGCGGCTCATTTTTTGTTACATCTGATACTAAATACTATCAACAATATTGTCTATTGTATTACAGACATTCCATCATAGACCAATTCACTTTAACAAATATATGAAGTACGTGACATTTGCCTTTTATAGCACTGTTGAATGAAATATAAAAAATCCAATGAAAGAAAGAGGACACGATATTTATTATTTATTTAATAAGCAGTACCAACAAATGGATCAAGTAATATTTCCAGGCACAACATCTTGTGTCAAGAAAAAAACGTCATGAAATGTACTTTTAATACTTGTGTATAATTGTGTACAAAATTCCCGCATCCCACTTCTAGTTTTCAAAAAAATGTTAAACGTGATATTCATATCTATGCACGTAACAAGAGTGTGAGAAGAGTCAATTGATACTTGCTTTTTAGCTGAACCAACATTTATGATGACACTTCCGGGAGTAAGCTGTCTGTGAGAACGCGTCGCCTTAAAGCAGCATACCTCCAGATTTCATTCTTAATCATTTGATGTCATGAAAATTTTGAAAATGTATTTAAAAGTGAAATATGGAGAAGTGAACAAAGATGGTAAGTAACTTTTGGCAAACAGCATTTACAATCCACTTACATTACCAAAACGAGGTGATATTGAAAATAAGCAAAAATAATCACGCAGTAGAAAAAAACCATGGTGATAAATACATGTACTGCAAAATTAGTCATAAATCGCACATAACATGTAAATTATTACTTGAATATTGAATTATTTTCTTCATTGTTTAATCCTTGAACATTTTTCTCAACAAGTTTAATTTTCTTGAAATATTTTGGCTTATCTGGAGGCATGCAGCTTTAAGGCCTTGGTTCTTATGCATCCGTCAAACCGACTTGACATTCTTAAACCGTCTTTTCCCCCTTTTCTTTTTGCTGTTTGTTTGTTTATTTTGCACTGACATGACGTTTGAATGCGACCTTTTACGGGTCTTCAGTAAATTCTTGTGGCGTACTACAACTCTACGACGTCAATAGCGTAAACTTTCCTTTACCAGGAGTGTTTCCTCAGTGTTGCAAAAATACGTTTTCACTACCTTTTATTGTATATAGACTTTGCAAAAATGAAAACTTTAAACGCCTAAGACGTTTGATAAATTCGGTCGTGTCGCTAATACACTTATTTCCTATAGGGATGCTGTGACGACGTCATAAAAAAACATCAAAGTTGTTTTACCTTGACATACTATTATGGAACGCCGTGACTGTCTTATGTAAACAAAATTTTGTTATCTTGTGAAACGATGATATTATTTTGTCGTTTGAGCATGTTAACATGTGCAATTTACATCATGTCTTGTCAAAGGAACATGTTGACTTGTACAAACATCATGTTAACTTGTCAAATTATTATGATGACATGTGCAGACAATATGCTAACTCGTCAAAGTATCGTGATGACGTGTGCAAACGACATGGTAACTTGTCAATTGTAATGATTACTTGTGCAAACGACATGGTAACTTGTCAAAATGTAATGATGACTTGTGCAAACGACATGTTAACTTGTCGAATTATTGTGATGACATGTGCAAACAGCATGTTAACTTGTCAAAGTATAATGATGACTTGTGCAAACAGCATGTGAACATGTCAAATTACCATGATGACTTGTGAAGACTACACGTGAACTTGTCAAAGAATAGTGATGACTTGTGCAAATGACATGTTATCTTGTATCATGCTGACATGTCAAAATGTACTGTTAACTTGTCAAAGTATTATGATAACTTGTGCAAATGCCATGCTAACATGTCAAAATTCCATGATGACATGTGTAAACAGCATGTTAACTTGTCGAATTATCGTTATGACATGTACATACATCATGTTAATTTGTCCAAGTATCTTGATGACTTGTGCAAACGACATGTTAACTTGTCCAAGTATAATGATGACTTTTGCAAATGCCATGCTAACTTGTCAAAATTTCATGATGACATGTGCAAACAGTATGTTAACTTGTCAAATCATCGTGATAACATGTGCACACAACATGATAACTTGTCCAAGTATCATGGTGACTTGTGGAAGCGACATGTTAACTTGTCCAAATTTCATGATGACATGTGCAAACAGCATGTTAACTTGTCAAGGTATCGTGATGACTTGTGCAAACTCCATTCTAACTTGTCAATGTATTATGATGACTTGTGCAAATGCCATGTTAACTTGTCAAATTATCATGATGACTTGTGCAGACAACATGTTAATTTGTCAAAGAATCGTGATGACTTGTGCAAAACACATGTTAACTTGTTAAGGTATTATGAGCATGTCATTACGATAATTCGACAAGTTAACATGCTGTTTGCACATGAAATCGTGACAAGTTAACATGTCGTTTGCACAAGTCATCATTACATTTTGACAAGTTACCATGTCATTTGCACAAGTCTTCATTATACTTTGACAAGTAAACATGTCGTTTGCCAAGTCATCACGATACTTTGACAAGTTAACATGTTGTCTGCACATGTCATGATGATTATTTGACAAGTTAACATGCTGTTTGAACAAGTCAGCATTGTCTTTAGACAAGATATGATGTAAATTGCACATGTTTTTGTGCTTAAATGACAAAATAATATCATAATTTCACAAGATAGCAAAAGCATTTATAAGATAAAGACAGTCATGGCGTTCAATATTCTTTACCGTTTAGAGTCGCCAATTACATGCCAAAGTTAAACAATTTTTGTCATACGACGAATGTAGTGTGTTAATAGACGCACCGTATTACCGGCGCCAGTGATGCAGATCACTGCAGTGATGGCAGATAGCTGAAATTTTCCGCTCGGTACAGATAGGTTATAAATGGTTGGTATTGTTATATTACACAAATACGACCCATTTCATTGCTATGAAACTATTTTCAATTGACTGGAGATTACTATTAGGTAATTTTGGACTCGTTGTTTCCTGTTTTAGACTATTTTGAGCGGGTTAAAAGTGACAGCATCGGAAAATCCCTGAAAATTTCTGTTTTTTGTTCCGATGGGAAAAAATGCTGCCGTTGTAGGCAGATACTTATTTTAAATGCTGCCGTCGTTCTAGCTGCGTCCTAGGACAATATGATGGAAGTATTTTCATACAGTGCGGTCTTTTCATGGTGATGCATGAATATATCAGACAACAAAATAAACATTTATTCTACTGTCAATATATTAAGTGAAAAATGGCCGTTTTCAATGAAAAGCCTCCTGTTACAAGTTCAAACTGCTATATGAAACTATGAAAAATGCTTCAATACTGATGAAACTTGACACAAATGTTGACTAGACCATAGCCTATGTAGCAACATTCTTAATCGTAAAATTCCTGTTACCATGGCAACGAAAGGCGTCTCATTATTGCGAAAAAAAATACTATCTGCATTTTTTTTTCTTTTTATTTCATCAAAACTGATTTCTAAGTGCTGCAACTTCTGAGATAGAGTGAAAGACTTTTCAGCGTCGGTTACTAGCTTCCCTAAGGTCGATCTGAGGACATTTTTAGCCTGTCACATGTCAAAATTTTTCTTGGCGATGAGGGATACTACCCCCCCCCCCCCATTCAAACCCCCAAAAGAAAAGGGGGCACATCCCCCTTCTGGCAACCTCCTGTTGTATCATTTTGATGGGGCGGCGCCGAAAAAGTTGTCAATTTTTTAACAGCATTTCTCAAACGAAAAACAGTGTTTGGGGCTTAAATATGGCATTTTTGCACTGTTTGAGGCCTCAAAAAAAGGGGGGCAAAAAGACGTCAAAACACGTCTATATTTGAGGTAAAAAGTTAATAAACTTATATAGCGCAAAGCCTTATGCTAAAAATTAATTTACTTCTCTAAAATGAAAAACTTCTATTTTGAGACAAGCGAGCAAATATTGTGTAACGGCAATATATGTGAAACCTTGCCGCAAGAGGTCGTTCTCACATTAATATTATAGGTACTATACCGGTATTTTAGAACAAAGGCAATTTCTTTCAGTATAGTTCTTGAAATTATCACACCCGATTTAGCGCGAAAAAGTTTCTTTGTCAATTTTAAGAGTTCTATTGATCGTTCTGCCGAAATTCATTTTCAATATCAATAAACTTTCATGGCACTGCCAGACGTTTCACGCGTGACTTTTACTGTCAGCCAAACTTTTGTCAAAATTACTCATATGAATAAATAAAACCTTGTCCTACTGCAAATTTTAGACATCAATATAACAGTAAAATAAAAAAGAACTGAAAGTTTTAGACATCAAAATAACGCGCAAAGTTAAAAGAAAATATTGTTTAGCCAAATTAGACATGCATTGTTGATTTTTCTACATATATGCCTGTATGTCTGAATAAAATGTTAAAATATTAAGAAGCGCAAAAGACTTACATGAAAAGTCATTTTGATTTAATCTCGACTTAATATCTATCTTTCAAATCAATCCTCTTTACAAATATTATTCGACAGAAACCGTCTGTAATTCCATATAACACATCTATATGAAGTTTGAGTTTAAAACTATTTAAATCTGATTAAAATACTTATTTGAAAGTCATGTGCTTTTTAAGTACTCATTGGAGCTGAAACGGAAACAACTTATTTTTACATGCGTTGACATTTAACACTATATAATGTATG
Organism: Ruditapes philippinarum; assembly: GCF_026571515.1. Lineage (NCBI taxonomy): Eukaryota > Metazoa > Mollusca > Bivalvia > Venerida > Veneridae > Ruditapes > Ruditapes philippinarum. Next base: position 28,278 of record NW_026854085.1, read on the forward strand.
AGACCATATGATCCTAAATTGTCACATGTAAATGATATATTGTCATGATTCATATGCTGATCTAAATTTGTATTACTTCTCAACCTATTTTCAAACATGTGCCAAATACGACTTTTTTTTGCCCTTTTATCTAAAAAAAATTTTTATTTCTTGTATGACAAAACGAGTAATGTACGCTTATATACAGGAATGTATCACCTATTTGAAAATTATGCGTGACCTTGACACAAAAAAATAAACGTATCATAGCAAACTTTTGCAAGCCATACTTTTATTATATACTTATAAATGAAATATTGAGAAATATTGATGAAATAAAATGCGTATTTTCATTTTCCGTATTTTCACTGTAAAAATTTATTTTTCACTGCAGTGAAACATATTTTCCGTATTTTCACTGGTGTCTTGCCGGACTACTTTCTTTTAAATTCTGCCAGTACACAAAATTTAAGGGAAAGTCTTTCAAATTTTATAGCAAAAAAGAGAAAAATGTATATAATAAACAGAAAATTCAAGTTTTTTCTATAAATACATGATTTATTTTCATCTTGTGGCATGAAAATTACCATATTTCACTCGTGGCTACCGCCACTCATGAAATATTTATTTTCATACCACTCGATGAAAATAAATCATGTATTTATAGAAAAAACTTGAATATCCTCTATTTATTTTTCTCTTCAAATTTCCATATTTCTCATCAGAACTGTTAATTTTATAAACTTTTAACTATTTAATTGCCGTAACAGAATATGTTTTTCTGTTCAATGGTAAAGCGTGACTTCATTTTAGCGGGAAATATAGTATTTTTGGACAAGGGTAACAGTCTGTTGGCGAGGGGAAACAGACTGTATAACTTAAGGCTGTAAAATAATTGATATGCGAAGGAAAATGAACATGGTTGCTCTATCAAATATCGTTCTTGTTTGAATCGACTTGCGGCATTTCAAAATGTGCAAGCATGTAGACACTTGGGGTTAGATCCTGCCCACCAACGTGATACGCCCCTGTAAACACTCTATCAAAAATATTATAATATTTAAACATCAGACATCGGAATGGAACATCCGTTACAACGTAGTCTCAAGTCTCAATGACTTGATGGTAAACAATATTTTTCATGTATGTAAAAATTGTTTGAAAACCAGTTTTATTGTTGTAACGGATGTCCCATTCGTGTTTAAATATTATTAAATAAGATATTTTTGGTTGTTTACGGGGGACTATCACGTTGGGGACAGGATCTACCCCCCAAGTGTCTTTGTAAGCATTTATTCAATTGATAGGAGTTGGTATAAAATACCAGGACATGTCCGAATACTATTACACTATAAGAAGAACATGTCCTTATTAAATATTGTCAAATAAAACATATTTTCTTTATAATAAACCTTCAATTTGTCCTTTAATTGAATGAAATTTATGAATTACATAAATTTTAAAGAAAATAAGTGCCTCACGTGCTTCGATTTTCAATTTTCGAAGAAATCCCGGGAATGACTTTTATATAGTCAGTGTCATTAAACGCTTGATTATATACTTGTTAATTAATGGTAGACAACTCTCATTACTATTCTATTTCAACATGTTGACAGTTGTCTCCAATAGTTTAAGCAATAAGTTTAATCTTGTCAATTTTCTTGTTGTTTTATTTTATTCATTTAATTTATTTTTATTAATTCATTTATATATATTTATTTTTTTTCTTATCTTTTTTTTTTATTTTATTTATTTATTTATTTATTTTTTTTTTTTGGGGGGGGGGGGGGTCTTTGTTTGTCTGTTATTTAGTTGCATGTTATATGTGCACAGATTTAGTAACTTGAAATCATACCAACTGTTCTGATTAAAGTTATTGTAGCCGAAAAATGTGCCTACAGTAGTCACTACTGACATTATATATCTGTCCTTCCAAGAAGTGCCTGAAGTAATAAAAGGGATGCGGGGGTTTCCTCTACCAGAAAAGCTAAAATAATAGCCATTTAATTTTAACAAAGTGTCGGGGTGATTTCAACAAAGGGCCTACATGATAAGATATTTGTTTTGTTCATTGGTCAGGTTCTGGTAAAAGTTTTAAACCTTTTTATGAAACTCAAAGCTTTCTTGAAGAAAATCGAAACATTATTCTACCCTCCTGACTTTCTTCCATATTTAACAATGTTTGTATCTGATTTTCATGCAGTCTTCGTGAAGATTTTCTTTCCGTCGATGGTTCTTGTGTGTCCAAAACATACAAAACGTATTATACGGGACTAAAACAGAAATTTTCCACGAAATCTGACAGGAAAAAAGATGCTGAATATTAAAGAAAAAAAAAACTTATTTGATCATTGCGATTTGGCTCCAAAACATCAGCTGTCATATATTATTGGATACTGAACAATATTTAATTGCTTAAAAGGGGTGGTGAGAGAGGGTAACGTGTAAGGTATATGCATTAGGTGTAAATTTAAAACTAATAAAATTTAATGATCCTCTAGATGTTGTTTTATTTTCATTTTTAGATTTCATTTCAATTAGATTTTAGATCATGTTATATATATATCCAATCAGTAAATGCAAGTGCAATTTTGTACTTAGAGATTATATGAACATCTATTACCAGATAAGTCACATTTAACGAAATCCATTTCGGACTAAGCAATTTATTCCGGTTTTGCGCTCCTTTCTTATGGTAAAATAAAATGAAAAGCTGGTTGGTCCGCGTTCGAATTTACACAGATGTCCAGAGTTGGATAAAACGGCCCTACGTCATCTGATATAAACGTGACGTTAACGGCGTTTGTGACATCTTCATAGTTTACTTCTTCAAGTGGTGCTAGGATACCGATGGTGTAGCCGGCCAATGGTCGTGGTGTCAATGATGTATCCGTTAGAACGAGGTTTCCATTTACTATTTCAACAGAAGACATAGAAACGCTTATAAGACCGTCATAGTTTAGGTCACTGTTCTCCGGACATCTGGCTTCGTAGCATTTTGTGCTCGGTTCTTTCGTAGATTCAAAGGTCACTATAAATCCAAGTCCCGTAGAAGTCTCCGCTTTCAGTTTCGGTGTATATGATACTAAATCTTGAGGTGTGGCCTCTTCATTACCCTCCGTGAAAACTCGTATTTTAAAGAAACATGGGGGAAACGTAAAGATAATGTCTATGTTATACCAAGTTTCGGTTTCAATGTTGACCCAGTCTGCAGGAATTGATTGTCGTTTCCGGGATTCTGGTACAATTTCTACTGGAGCCCATCTACCAACCGTGGTTTCAAGTTTCCAAAACTTCATGCCGGTATTAGACTGAAACAAAACCGGTCTGGATAGTTGCAAGCGTTCGTCGGATGCAGTACTGAAGCTAAAGATAACAATACCATCGGTTACCAGACGTTGTCCATCTGTTGTAACGAATTCACCTTGTGTTGTTCTTTCATTCAAACTGTCAGGGCCTATGAATGTTATTCTCGTTTTAACCATGCCATTGTAAGCAACCCCGAAAGGACTTTCAAATGAATCCGGTCTAATTTCAATAAAGGAATTTCCAGCCAATGGATCTTGCGGGTTATCAGACAGGGATAACACGATCTCTGCAGTAGAGTCTATTTCAAATGGCTCGGCTTTCTTTATCATAAAAAGCTCTACGTAAATAGAATCTTGAAAACCAACAGGTACCCCTATTACTTTAACAGCTTCAAAGTAATCGCCGTTTTCGTCGATTGCCCTTATTACAAATGAAAGGACGTCAGCTGGTCTTTTTACTTCGAAATTACCATCTGTTCCAGAAAATCCAGCCAGGTTTCCGTCCACGTAGATAATCATATTCCCCAAGGGTTCGTCTGTGGCCGAGTCTTTGACAATACCAATTACACTATTAGCCTTACAGCATACGCATCTTAAAACGTAATCGTACGCTATCACTCCAGATGCACCACAGTTTGCCGTACGGTTTTCTGTTTCAGGACATATGTAGCCATCATCGGGACAACGTTTGTGTCGTCTGGTATTGGTAGAGCATGTTCCGGTTTGGCACGTGCCAACGTCTACCTCGCAAGAGGGCGCTAATGATTGCATTTCCGGTATTCGGTCTGTTGGCTCTGGACTTCTGGCTAAATAAAAAATAATATGAAATTAGGCAAAGCCTATGAACGGGGAAGTTGGTAAAAAAATCCTTTCATTTTTTTCCGTTTTAAAGATGTCATTCGGTATTTTATTTCACCGCTTGTTCACCGAACACCGACCCTTTATTACATTCAAAAGTTGCCGATTTGTCGTTGACTTATCGGAATACACGTCTTTTTTTTGAATTACCCTTGTTAAAATGGCGGCCCCCAAATAGAAATCATAAATGTTTATTGAATACATATAGAATTATCTAAGTACGATCTTAAACTAATTGCTTTTTACATTTGGACTTTCTTTAAATATGTTCACGGCAAGGTTGCCATTAGGCCGGGCAAGGCAAAGCACCGGACCCGCGCAAGGCCCGGTTCTTTGCTTCCCAATATAAAGAAATAAATGAAGTTGAAAACAAGCAGTATGTAGCTGAATTTGATAGGGATATTAGTAAAATAAAAAGCGAATAAAACATGAAATGTATCTTTAGTCCAATATGGACTTGAAAACTACTCGGCTAATTTACAAAATACATCATTTTGTTGATGGATATATGTTTGTCAATTTGCATGCATATCCACGTATGTGTGCGAGTTTGTAAATAAAATAAAACCATACCATATTGCATCCACCAGAATTCCTTTATAATACAGAAAGTATCTGAAAGAGAAAACGTATATATACAAAATGTATCATAGTGACAATCTTCACATCGCAACAACTTTCTTAATGTAGATATGACATAAGCCGTTCCTTGTTACATATCAATTTAACTTGCATTTGAATATAGTGCAACCACGACATAGCGGCCTTTTTTAGAGCAATACCTCTTTACAGCAACACAGGTTAAATTATTTCTATTATTTTTATACAATATTCAGGAATATGAGCTTTGCTTGAGATTAGAACTTACCTTTAAATCCGTCACATGGAACCAACATTACCAAGGTAAGTACAAATACTACCTTTTCAAAACGCATGTTCACTCGTTTGTACCCTGTGAACAAAACATTATTGATTGTATTATTTCTGTATTAATAAAGAATTAGACAGTATGGACTTCTTTTAATTTTGGGCTGAAATACTACACTCTATGATTGATTGTATTTTTTCTGTATTAGAAGAGTAAGACGTATGGAACCTTTTTAATTTTTTAACCGGAACACCACTTTCTGTGTATTTGTGCTGCGGTGTGATTTTCACAATCTAAAATTAAACTGCAACTTTTTAGGTCTTTCCGTCAAAATTCGAAGTGAAGGATTTGTATTTTTAAACATATAGTAAAATGTTCCGAAAATATAACATCTCTGAATATATCATTTCATTTCTTGTTATTAGAGATATAAGATTAAAAACGTTGCAGACAATTTATTATTATTTTGTGACTACCGCAAATGCAAATAGAATCAAACAGATTT
>NW_026854086.1:0-29631 GCF_026571515.1 Ruditapes philippinarum
GGAGTTATGGTTCTTGGGCACTGCACCTTCCCCTTTATGTGCTTTACCATTGTGTGAAATTATATTGAATTCCAACCATTTGTCTTCAAGTTATGCTCTGGACAAAAAAGAAAAAGAAAAGTAACAAAGGGCAATAACTCTTGTAATTAGTCAAGATGGAGCTATGGTTCTGTGTGCACTGCACTTTTTCTCAATGTGCTTGACCATTGTATAAAGTTATATTCAATGTCAACGCATTAGTCTTCAAGTCATGGTCCGGACAAAAGTAAGCAATGGAAAAGTAACAAAAGGGAAATAACTCTGTAATTACTTTAGATAAGAGTTATGGTTTCTTGTGCACTGCACTTCTTGTCAATGAGCTTGACCATTGTATGAAGTTATATTGAATTCCAACCATAAGTCTTCAAGTTATGCTCCGGACAAGAAAAATGCAACGGACCGCTGGACCGACTGACCATCGGGTGACTTCTATATACCCCCTCCCCCAAACTTCGTTTCGGGGATATAATGAATTAAATGATAGAGTATAAGTGGTATAATTTGATTTTTGAAAAAGGTGATAATTGAATACAAATAGCTCATATTTGTGTATTTATGTTTCTGACTAGTGTGTATATAGTAAATTCCACATAATATCATTTTTTTTTATTATTTTGTAGAATTTGGTGATTTGGCAAATATATAAAGGTTATTTATGTATTGATATTTAATTAAATTTGCTTATTCATGTGTTTCCAAAACATTAAGTAAACTATATCTGATTTTTAGTTAAGTTAGTTAGGGAGTAGATTAAATTGAATAATTATAGAACAGTATTAAAGAATTACAGCATTAAATTTTGATAGGCATATTAGAAAAATTGCTGTATCTTTTTTATTTTCTAATGGATTTAAGTGTGGTAGGATACAAGTTAACAATTCCTTATATTTCATCATAGTAGGGTATTCTTTAGGAAAGTATTCTTATTTAGATCAAAGCAAAAGAAGTTTTGTAAGACTGTGGGCTTATTCTGTTTATAGTTTATATAGGAAGATTGCAGTTCTAAGGTCCATTTAAGTTTGATGGTTTTTTTTCTGATTTATTGGGGATAAATTATCCTATCCTCATGTTATAAAGTTCTTAATGATTCTTATAATTAGGTATATATTATAGAGTTCTTAATGATTCTTATAATTAGGTATATGTTATAGAGTTCTTAATGATTCTTTTAATTAGGTATATGTTATAGAGTTCTTAATGATTCTTATAATTAGGTATGTTATAGAGTTCTTAATGATTCTTTTAATTAGGTATATGTTATAGAGTTCTTAATGATTCTTATAATTAGGTATGTTATAGAGTTCTTAATGATTCTTATAATTAGGTATGTTATAGAGTTCTTAATGATTCTTATAATAAGGTATATATTATAGAGTTCTTAATGATTTTTATAATTAGGTATATATTATAGAGTTCTTAATGATTCTTGTAATGAGGTATATAATATAGTTCTTGATGATTCTTATAATTAGGTATGTAATAGAGTTCTTAATGCGTCTTATTATTAGGTATATATTATAGAGTTTTTAATGATTCTTATAATGAGGTATGTTATATAGTTCTTGATGATTCTTATAATTAGGTATGTTATAGAGTTCTTAATGCGTCTTATTATTAGGTATATATTATAGAGTTTTTAATGATTCTTATAATGAGGTATGTTATATAGTTCTTGATGATTCTTATAATTAGGTATGTTATAGAGTTCTTGATGATTCTTATAATTATGTATGTTATAGAGTTCTTAATGCGTCTTATTATTAGGTATATGTTATAAAGTTCTTAATGATTCTTATAATAAGGTATATATTATAGAGTTCTAAATGATTCTTATAATGACGTATGTTATATAGTTCTTGATGATTCTTATAATTAGGTATGTTATAGAGTTCTTGATGATTCTCATTATTAGGTATATATTATAGAGTTCTTAATGATTCTGATAATGAGGTATTTGTTATAAAGTTCTTAATGATTCTTATAATTAGGTATGTGTTATAGAGTTCTTAATGATTCTTATAATTAAGTATTTGTTATAGAGTTCTTAATGATTCTTTTAATTAGGTATATGTTATAGAGTTCTTAATGATTCTTATAATTAAGTATTTGTTATAGAGTTCTTAATGATTCTTTTAATTAGGTATATGTTATAGAGTTCTTAATGATTCTTATAATCAGGATATTTTATAGAGTTCTTAATGATTCTTATAATTAGGTATATATTATAGAGTTCTTTCTGATTCTTATAATTAGGTCTGTTATAGAGTTCTTAATGATTCTTATAATTAGGTATTTGTTATAGAGTTCTTAATGAATCGTATAATCAGTATTTTTATAGAGTTCTTAATGATTCTTGTAATCAGGTATATGTTATATAGTTCTTAATGATTCTCATAATCAGGATATGTTATGGAGTTCTTAATGATTCTTATAATTAGGTATGTTATAGAGTTCTTAATGATTCTTATAATTAGGTATGTTATAGAGTTCTTAATGATTCTTATAATTAGGTATATGTTATAGATTTCTTAATGATTCTTATAATAAGATATATATTATAGAGTTCTTAATGATTCTTATAATTAGGTATGTTATAGAGTTCTTAATGATTCTTATAATTAGGTATGTTATAGAGTTCTTAATGATTCTTATAATTAGGTATATGTTATAGATTTCTTAATGATTCTTATAATTAGGTATATATTATAGAGTTCTTAATGATTCTTATAATTAGGTATGTTATAGAGTTCTTAATGATTCTTATAATTAGGTATGTTATAGAGTTCTTAATGATTCTTATAATTAGGTATATGTTATAGATTTCTTAATGATTCTTATAATAAGATATATATTATAGAGTTCTTAATGATTCTTATAATTAGGTATGTTATAGAGTTCTTAATGAATCTTATAATTAGGAATTTGTTATAGAGTTCTTAATGAATCTTATAATCAGTATTTGTTATAGAGTTCTTAATATTCTTATAATTAGGTATATGTTATAGCGTTCTTAATGATTCTTATAATTAAGTATTTGTTATAGAGTTCTATATGATTCTTATAATTAAGTATATGTTATAGAGTTCTTAATGATTCTTATAATTAGGTATTTGTTATAGAGTTCTTAATGATTCTTATAATTAGGTATATATTATAGAGTTCTTAATGATTCTTATAATTAGGTATTTGTTATAGAGTTCTTAATGATTCTTATAATTAGGTATATGTTATAGAGTTCTTAATGATTCTTATAATTAGGTATATGTTACATAGTTCTTAATGATTCTTATAATCAGGATATGTTATAGAGTTCTTAATGATTCTTATAATTAGGTATTTGTTATAGAGTTCTTAATGATTCTTATAATTAGGTATATATTATAGAGTTCTTAATGATTCATATAATTAGGTATTTGTTATAGAGTTCTGAATGATTCTTATAATTAGGTATATATTATAGAGTTGTTAATGATTTTTATTATTAGGTATTTGTTATAGAGTTCTTAATGTTTCTTATAATTAGGTATATGTTATAGAGTTCTTAATGATTCTTATAATTAGGTATGGTTTGATAAAGGTAAGTGCGCAAAAAGCTTGCAAATTGGTGTGTACCATCCTTAAATTAATAATTATAAGTTTTATTTTGATCACTGTTTTTTATAGTTTAAGGCATATCTTGTGTCGTTATTATTGGGTAATTTAGTATAAGGATACTCACATATAGTACGAAAGAGCTATAAATAAATTAGGGATATTTAATTTATTCAATTGAATTTCATCAGTTAATTTGCATTCTATAATAAACATTTTAAGGCCCCAACACATGTTTATTTATTTAAGCGGATTAACAATACTTTACAGACTAAATCAAAGATCTGCTGCCTTTATACTAGATTTCATTTTGTTTTTCTTTGCCGTCAAATTTATTGCATTCAAATTTAGAGTCAATATTACCTCACTCTGCAATGACGACACTCCTGATCATTTTCTTAAATGTACTGGCCTTGGATTCAAGGAAGAAGGTTTGACCAGGCTGACATGACCTATTCTACTGTAGTGACTGAAGAGTATTGTATAGGCCGAACGTCCATAACCAAAGTTTAAGTGCGTTTTCTTTTTGGGATGCCATCAACTCAAGTCTACCATTTCTTAATTATTTGTGTGTGTGTGTGTTATAGAATATACGTCAGATGGTGATTAAATAAACTTCGCTTTGAGTTAAGGTCTCGACTGATTTAGGCCGCCAATCAGCATAATGCATATATTTTAAAGGCCACTGTCCATTGCCAGTAGGTCAGTACTGGCCCAAGAGGGGAGGCCGGTGGGCCCTTAATCTTGGATTAAGCAAACCAGCCTGGTCCAATTTTGTACTTTCCAGACTTCAATTAAGGTGGAACAAATATGATAGGTCGGGGTATAAAGAAGTAGGCACTCCAAGCAAATGAAAATTTACATATGTGTGATTGTATTTTATACTTGACCTGTGTATTATTAACTTATGACCTCTTACATTTGGGGTGTGTATAGATTACTGACAACGCGAGAGGGATTGATATAGTAACACATTGTAACACACAATATTTGTACATTTTTTCCAAAAAGGGTCCTGATCTTTACGTTTGTTATTTTGTTTTTTAGCAAAATTTATCAATACTGCTTAATAAATATTACAGGGATTGTTAAATGACCCTTTTTTACAATTATGTAACTTGAATTTGAGTAAATCGTGACATACATCTCGGAAGCCTGTGAAATATTGGACCTTGTTTAGTTTTACAAAGTAACAAGAACCATTTAATTTAAAATACTGAATTAACATGTCTTCTGTTAATCACTAAATAAGTCAATAAAGAAAACAGAAACACAGCATTTAACTTATTTCTAGTAATTTTATTACTGCTGTTTTTGCGGTTCCTAATACAAGGGTCAGATTACTGTAAAAGAGTTCAATTTCCATTAAAGAAATATCGTAAATCTATATGAATATAAGGATTTATAACACAAACTAAGGATCATTCCATTGAAGTTCAGTTCAAATCCATCAAGGTGATTCTCGTTTAAAGCAAAAGTGGACAACAAGACACTAGTATGCCAAAAGCTCAACACGCATTCTCAATACCATTTACAAAATAGATAAAAATGCTTTCCGCGGAATATATTTGTCTTATTATGTGAAATATTTTTATTCAAAGCATCTGTTCCCTCAATCATTTTCCGCTATGGTTAAAACAAAACAAAAAAGTGGTTAAAGGCCATGATTTATAAAAATATTTATCGCACAATTGTGAAAAATGAAATGTACGTGACTGTCTCTGTAAGAAAAATAAATTTTAATCTTTTCCAGTTTTAACTTGCCTTTAATAAAGTATTTTCTCTGTGTTTTTTTTTTCACATCTTATAATGTCTCAGCGTGAATTTAACAGTGGGCTATAATGAAAACTAAGATAAAAAAACATTAACAAAATAGCTGTTGCTTCCTTTCCACTGATTCATGCCTTCTAGAGTCTGTGTTCTAAAGCAGAATAGAAAATTAGAAGATTAAAATCTTTCTTATTTTTACGTTTTCTAGCAGATATTAGGTCATATTGGCAGAAATAATGTAGTTTTTAAGTGGCAGAAATAATGTAGTTTTAAGCTTTTGGTGGATGATTTACGGAAAAGACGAAAACGTAATTTTTACTGTGAAACGTACGTTACTGATGCTACAAGAAATGATGAAAGTGTAAACAGGTAGAGTTGTGCTAAATAATTAAAGCTTCCTATAATAAGGAATTATAATTTCAGAAAATATAATTATTGCTCAATACTGTGTTCAGATCTGCGTTTAAATGTGGTCAGAAATGTACGCTACCGAAACGTACGTTACTGCAATGTAAAAACTATTCACTACTCTTAAAATAAACAGCTTCCGGTGAGAAAGTTTATATGGCGGGATGATTTGAGTACATCAAAATCTAAAACAAATATTGGATTGTGTCGCTTTGGATAAAACTCAAGGTTAATTTATGTTTGATATATGGGTATCACAACATATATTAGAAAAAACATTTTATGTATATCAATGTATAATTACTGAAAACATTTTGCTGGATTATGATATGCAATAGCATGTATTTTCGCGATGTAAACCAACAGAAGTAGTGGACAGTTTATTTCTTCTTAAAAATACTAGGGATGTCATTCGGAGTCCGGATATCCCAACGTTCGGATAACGATTCGGTGTCCGGAGCCGATTTTCTGATCCGGATGTTCGTATAAAATATTTTAAAATATTGAGAAAATGTGATAAATACATGCGTTGAGATAATCGTAGACATGGTGTTGACACCATATTGTATATTGTACCTTAGGTTGACAATACATATCATAATCTCTGCAGACCACAAAAAATTCAATAATTACTATAATAATTACGAGTCAATTATGACACATGTTGTTAATCAAATTTAAGTTTTGTAAGATTCAAGATGGATATTCTAAGTCCCGACTGTCATCGGCAACGATGTTACATTTTTTTATGTCCGAATTTAAATATTTAATTAGGTTATTATTTTTATATATATTTCGTCGACTCCTTATTTTGAGACAATGAAAAATCTGCAGAAATAAAATAAGCAATAAAGAAATGCACTTACGAATTATATGTTAATTATCACAGCTTTTATTGAAATTGATACGAAAATTATCCCACAAAATAACTTTCTCCTTTAATATAAATCAAACATGTGCATTTTTTAACTTTTATGTATCCGGATGTTTGATTCGGATATCCGGATGGCCATTTCGGCTCCAGATGACATCCCTAAAAAATACCATGAAATGTACGTTAATTTTGGTAACGTATGTTTCAAATCCAGCATGAGTAATTTCAATGAAGAATAAATCCTGATTTTTTAAAAAGTATTGTATGAATATATTGTTACGTAATAAGAAATAAATAAAGGTTGATTAGAGGTGAAAATGAATTCAAGATAGATCTTTTTGCATTAGTTAAAAAAGAATTTTATTAACTTATTTTTTTCTCATCTACTATTGATTTGGTAAGTATGGTAAGTTGTTGCATAATTGGCAAAGTTGTAATAATATTGATAACTTTTAATCTTTTTGTAGCATTTGCATACTAAAATGCGCATTGTGTTTAATTTGCAATATTTTCCAAAACGTTGATTATTCACTTACAGTATTGTTATAGTCTGATTTTATTGACCTGTCAATTATGAATACATTATAGCACTCATTTAAATATTCGATCCCACTTCGGTTGTGTTCGTTTATTTTACGAGAATTAATATGGGGTATATATAACTAACGTTTGGAAAACTGCCAATAGCTCAATAAGGGTTCTCGTAACATCCGCAATAGCGCAGTCGGTTAAGTGATTACCTAATGCATGAGAGGTCCAAGGTTCGATCCCTTCTTCTGACATACTTTTTAGGCTTATTCTTTCTTTATTTTTAAGTTTATTTTAATGAAAATGGTCAAGCACTTGCAAAATTGTCTACACGGATATGAAACAACTAAAAACACTGAATTGTCAAATTTTGTATTGTATTTACGGCACTGAAATTACATTTATTGATTTAAATCCGAATGAATTTTCAGTATTAATTTTTAAACAATGTTATAAACAAAAGTATAGTATTTACAAAAAAGTGCAAAACATATTAAAAACGGAACAGCCATAACTTCAAAAATGTTGAAAATAGTTATGAATAAGAAAAAAACCCTGGACATACTCTGTCTCGATCTTACAACACGTTGGACATTCAGATAAACTATACCCGTAGTTCACCCTATTGCGCTATAACGGTCAGTGTAACTAAATCATAGAAACTAGATGAGTTTAATCACATCTTACTGCGTACCTCTCACGGAATTTACCGAACATTTATCGAATATTAATATATTCTGTGCATTGACCGTATAATCAGTATGGAATTGACAGGTTAATAAAATCAAACAATAACAACAAGTAACGTACGTTTCAATTTTAGTAACATACATTTCAGATGCCGAAATCAAGAGTTGAAATTCAGAAAGCCTACAGGGAGAGAAAAAAACAGAAAGAAGGTGAAAGTTATATTCGGAAAGAGCGACGTCTAAGAATGACTTACTACATAAATGCAAAATACTTTACAAACAAAGAGAAAGACGAAAGAAATGAGAAATCAAGGTTAAGGGTACAGAAATGCAGACAATTGAAAAAGAAAGCGACAGAGCGTCAAGTTAATGATGAAAGTTTAAATGATGAAGGCAATACCAGTGGATATGACAGCATTAGCGCAAATGAAAGTAACAGCGGGTTGGTTGTCAGAATGAATTTTAACCGGAACAAGCGCTCAAATGGACCAAGGCAACGAAATGCAAAGGCACTCTCAAAAGCTTATAGAGAAATACCAACACTGAAAATGAAAAATGCCAATTTAGAGAAAAAGTACAAAACAGCTACACGGAATGTTAACAGATTAAGAAAACAGGTAAAGGCTCGTGGAAATAATAAAACAGGCAGCTCAGAAGTCAGTGAAACATGTTGCCCAGTTCCGGGAACACCTAGAAGTCAAACAAACTTTTTATTGAAAAAGTTAAGTTAACACCAAAGCATGCCAAAATGGTCTGTAAAGAGCTTGTGTATGGAAAAGCTTTGTTAAATGAATGGCAAAGATCAACATCAAAGGCAAGAAGCAAAACAAATAGATCATTAGCTTCTGTCATATCCGGTAGCATAATAAAGAAATACAGAACTATGCCAAAGATTCACGCGCAAAAGACAGCAAGTAAGATATGCTCCAAAAGTGATTCTTTGAAAGAGACGACAACAGTAGGGCACAACCTGGAAAAGCGGATGTAGTTAAAACTGGTAGTGAAAAACTTCAAAGCCGAGTATTAACATACTATTTGAACAATTTATATCAGAAATATAAGTCTGAAAATGAAAAATGAAAGTCGATCAATTGTCTCTAGCAACATTTTGCAGAATACGACCGAAGCATATTCAGACAACTTCTTTTATAAGCAGATCTTGTTGTCTATGTACGAGGCATCAAAACATGGCGTTAATGATAAAGGCCCTCAGGCGGGAGGGACTTGCTATTTCACAGAATCCCGAAACATACATAAAGAGTGAAATCGCAATGCAAGAAATTTCTGAAAAGGTTCCAAGTAACATAAAAGTAGGTCAGTGGCAGCGCGTTTAAGTAGATGAAAATTGCAAAACAAAAAGTGTAATGATAATTTATCTCAAAATTAGAGAGTGACACAGCAGAGTTCAAAGACCACGTATTTCGTGTTCACAAACAGTACGAACAGATGAAAACTTTGAAAGAGAATTTATCCGAACATGACATGATACTTCACATGGATTTTGCTGAAAATAACAGTTGTAAAAGTATCGATGAAATCCAGAGTGCTTACTGGAATAAAACGGGAGTTACTTTGCATCCCGTAGTAGTCTACTTTAAACGTGAAAAGCAGCTTCAGCACAAAAGTTTTGTATTTATGTCAGATGAACAGTCACATTCATCATCAACAGTGATATCAATCTTGACGAAATTGATTCCGAAATTAAGAGAAATAGATCAGAATGTACAGACATTGCATTACTGGACGGATGGACCTACAAGCCAATACCGGAATAAAACTATGTTTAACATTTATGCCAATCATCAAGAGAAATTTGGGGTTAAGGCTCGCTGCAATTTTTTTGAAAGCGGACATGGTAAAGGGCCATGTGATGGTCTCGGGGGCCTTACAAAGCGATTAGACGATGAAGCAATAAACAGCGGAAAGGTTACTATACAAGATGCAGAAGAGATCTTCAAATGAGCCGAAAAGTCATCATTAAAGTCTGTTGAATTAATTTATGTTTCAAGTCAAGAATGTCAAAAGAAAGCTGAAGAGCTTAAAACAACTGTACTAAAGCCTATAAAAGGTACATTTAAGCTACACGCAGTTGTAGGTTTAGGGAATTCCACCATTGCTACCCGGAATGTAAGTTGTTACTGTAAACTTTGCATTGAGAGAGGGATATGCGATTCCTGGTCTAAAGAACAGATTCCCCCATCAACGTCAAATAATGAAAACGAGGTTGCGAAAACAACCGGAAGTATGATCTTTGCGAACCAAAGCGCCGCACAAACCATCACAAAATACATAGAAGGTAGCTTTATAGCCGCTATTTACCGTAATGTATGGTACATAGGTAAAGTTCTGAAAGTTGACAATGATGACGATGACGTTGAAGTAACATTCATGGAAAAATGTCGAAGGATGTTTCAGTGGCCAACGGACGAAGATATAATCTGGGTTCAAACACGCGATGTCCTTTGCAAAATTGACCCCCCTGTTTCGTATGGCAAAAGCGGCAGGATGTTGAAAATTGACCAGGCTGACTGGGATTGCATTGAAACGGCATACAGTCTATGGTTAGCCAATGTTAAGAAGTTGAAACATTCTTGCTGATGTTCTCAGTTTACATGATTGTGTTAACAATGTTTCATATAAAGTAAAAATGTTTCATATAACGGAAACAATTTTCATATATAGAAAAAATGTTTCATATAACGGAAACAATGTTTCATGAATAGTAAATATGTTTCATATAACGTAAACAATGTTTCATATAAAGTGTACTTTGTATGCAGAATATCGCACTATTTTGAAAAGCAAATATCAATCATTTCAAATAAAGTTGTAAATTGTCTAAAACATTTAGTTTTAGTTTGGTTTCAGGATATGATTTTGTTAATGTCTTCATACTTTCGACAAATTATCTAGAAATGTACGTTACCAACAAACTTGCACTTAAAATTGAAATCTGTTTAAGTACAATATATATATATATAATAAAAATATTAGCAAATTTTATCAATAACAGCATAATGGGGGTCAAAGCATTATTTTCACATCGCTGCAAATTATCTTCATAATTACCAATGAGCAAACTGCATATAAGGATGATCACGTGACTTTTTAAAATTGTTTTGTTGTTTACATTTTTGCTGTTGAATAGTTGAATAAAATAAAATAACAAGAGGGCCATGATAGCCCTGAGGTCGCTCACCTGTATATAGGCCCCTGAAGCGGGGGCTTTAATTTGAACAAACTTGGAATTAAGACACCCATTAGAAGATGTTTCATGATGTTAAGTTTTTGCTATACACATATAAGGAAAAACAATGACCTTCTCCCCCCCACCCTACCGAGTTAAATTTAACCCATGGGCTTTTATTTGAACAAACTTGGTAGACACCCATAAGAAGATGTTCATGCTAAACATCTAAGCTCTAGCTCATTGGGTTTTTTAAAAAAAGATTTGTTAAGATTTTACTATACACATATAGTTAAAAATAATGACACCCCTGGGGCTGGGCCAGCTTTGGCCCAAGGGCTTTTATTTGAACAAACTTTGTAGACACTTATTAGAAGGTGTTTCATGCTTAATATCTAACTCTAGCTACTTGGGTTTTTTCAAAGATGATTTTTTAAGTTTTTGCCATACACATATAAGGAAATCAATGACCCCCGGGACGGAGCCAATTTTGACCCCAGGACTTTAATTTAAACAAACTTTGTAGACACTCACTAGAAGATGTTTCATGCTTAATATCTAAACTGTAGCTATTTGGGATTTTTTCAAAGAGTTTTTTAAGTTTTTGCTATACACATATAAGGAAAATCAATGACCCCCGGGGCAGGGCCAATTTTAACTCCAGGGCTTTTATTTGAACAAACTTGGTAGACACTCACTAGAAAATGTTTCACGCTAAATATCTTAGCTCTAGCTCTTTGGGTTCTTTAAAAAAAGATTTTTTAAGTTTTTACTATATGCATATAGGGAAAATTAATGACCCCTGGGGCGGGGCCAATTTTGACCCCAGGGCTTATATTTGAACAAACTTTGTAAACACTCATTATAAAATGTTTCATGCCAAATATCTAAGCTCTAGCTCTTTGGGTTCTTTAAAAGAAGATTTTTTATATTTTTTACTACATGCATATAGGGAAAATCAATGACCCCCTGGGGCGGGGCCAATTTTGACCCCAGGGCTTTTATTTGAACAAACTTGGTAGACACTCATTAGAAGATGTTTCATGCCAAATATCTAAGTTCTAGCTCTTTGGGTTCTTAAAATGAAGATGTTTAAAGTTTTTTCCTTCGGTTGCCATGGCAACCAGAGTTCTGCATGGAATTAAATTCTTTGAACAATATTTAAAGGTGACCACCAAAGGAACATTCCTGTGAAGTTTGGATGAAATTGGCTTAGTGGTTTATGAGGAGATGTCATTTGAAGCAAAAGTTTACGGACGTACGACGGACGGACGCCGGACGAAAAGCGATCACAAAAGCTCACCCTGTCACTTAATGACAGGTGAGCTAATAAAAAAAGATGTTTATAATGTTACAAATACTTATTTCAATACTTTTTTACGTTACAACACCGATGTCAAAAAAACTGAAATGTACGTTACGAATGAAAGTTTACGATAGTATTACATAAACTCAAGGGTAAACAAGTCTTTTAGAAATGCTACAGATATATATTTTTAAGCATTTTAACGTATAATGTCAAATGCACATAATACTGTAGTAAAACGTACTAAACAGAAACATCAATTAGAATACCGCCTGTTCTTATCTGTGTGTGTACAGACATTGCCTCACTCTGACTCTACGTTATTGTTTTTTTAGTTAATCGTTCAAATTTGTAGAAAAAAGGATAAATGCCAAACACATAAGTTTTAGTTTTCTCGTTCTTGCGTTCTTGTTTGATTTTTTTTAATGAATTCATTGTTGTGGTTTTTTGGATAAAAATGAAACGTACGTTACAAAATTAGTACCTTACTATAAAGACCTATATAGTTAAAAAAATCAATAACTACATGCATGTTTTTGATTGTAATAAGAAGTTTATATGTATCATAAATGACCAATAACATTCTAATGATAAAATTGTTTTTAGTGATAAATCTGTAAAGAACTACCAAGTATTTATTTGAATAATGAAATATGGATCATTCATCTGTCAAATTTGGTATTATTTTAACATTCATAAATATGTGAATAAATTGGTATGATTTAAAAAACAAGCAATTATCACAGTATTGCAAGCAATCCATAAGTCCCCTACCGGTTAGAACCTTATCAACATTCTGAAGGGCCATTGGCCATTCACTAATGTTTCAATTTTATTCTATTTTAAGTAAATTTGTTGGAAAAGTTCTTTAAAAGTGATCACAGGAAACAGTTTTTATGAACAGACAGACGGACTGAAGGACACTCTAAAGTTAATATTTGAAACATCCCTGTTACCAAAATATAACATTTTTAAAAGCAAAATTCTTAAAGAGGAGATAACTCTTAAATTAAAGATGCAATTTCATAAAAAATTTCAGCTCTTTTTGACTAATCACAAATATTGTTATATTTGCCATGTTTTAAGCCTATTTGTTGCCAAGGCAACCAATGTTTTTTCAAAATAGGAAGAAAAGAAAAAGACATGCATAATCTCCAGACTAGCATCTACCCATATGTCAAGTTTCAGAAAAATATTTCCAGTACTTTTTGAGTTATCACTGGATTCAGTTTATGTGTACAATTTGCCATATTTTCAGTCTATGTGTTGCCATAGCAACCAGAAATTTCAACATAGGAAGAAAAGAAAAAGACACGCATAATCTCCGGACTGCCATCTACCCATATTACAAGTTTCATAAAAATATTATTATTACTTTTTGCGTTAACACTGGATCCAGTTTATGTGTAAAAGTTGCCATATTTTCAGTCTATTTGTTGCCATAGCAACCAGAATTTTCAACACAGGAAGAAAAGAAAAAAACGTGCATAATCTCTATTCTGCCATCTATCCATATATCAAGTTTCATAAAAATATTTTCAGTACTTTTCAAGTTATCGCGGGATCCAGTTTTGTGGACGGACGGACGGACTGACAGACAGACGGACGGACAGACAGACAGACGGACGGAGGGTAAACCTAAAGTCCCCTCCGGTAAACCGGTAGGGGACTAAAAAGTGTTTGTCTCATTATTACATCTCTTTATAAGTGTTTTATGTAAAAAAACTTGTCCGTATGCATAAAATCTTACATATTATGAGCTGTTAACTGAAAGGACACTCAAAATAACGTACATTTCTCGGCCTATGATTGAAACAATGACCTCATCTATTTAATATAAGGCTGAGAGAATATGGTTCATATCTTGTTTGCAATATTTTGAACTAATGCCCAGGAGATGTCTTTTGTACATAATCAAACAACATTTTCATGATTTGCCAACATTATTTTTCTCATTTTTTGTGATTCAATATATGTAAATGGTATTGAGAATGCGTGTCAACTCTGAGCACAGTGCTCAAGTGTGCTAAAATATTAAAATACAGTGAAAGTTGAGAAAACCGGACGGCTTTCGGACTGAGGGTTTTGTCCGGTTTTCTCAGCGGTCCGGTATTCTCAATGTCCCCTTCAGCTGTTCAGGATCTTATAATTATTATAACCGAGCAATGACATACTAAGGATGCTGTATATTTGCATTTCAAGATAATGTGTACGTATATTGCTAAATAAAGAAATGATAAGAATACAAAAAAAATATAAAATATGTTTTGTTTTTGTCCCATTATTGCATATAAAGACATAAAAGTTTGGATAAAAATGAACAGCAGTTACCTCATAACGATCAAGTCTGAGTACATCCGCATATGTTTACATTTGGGTAATGGGTAATGATTTAACGAATTTAGTTTACTTTGTTTGTTTATAATAATAACATATTGGTCAGATTTTTAAAGTAGGTTTCGGCAAAGTTTCACTGTCTTTAATTAATTTAACTTTGTCACATGTAGACAACTCTCATCGAATAATTTTCGGCCATGGAATAGAACTAAGCGCCGATAAATTTCGTTTCCGTTGCGAAACACAATAGAAAAATACTCTATTTTTTATTCATACTGATTTTAACTGATCAATATCTCGTGCATTTTGGCATTTATATAAAACGGTAACATCTATTTATTACAATAAATCAAACTGTGAAAAGAGACAGTATAAACAAATCAGACAATTATTGTTCCGTCACCGCTCAGTTAGCGTATTAGACACAACCAATTGATAAGTACACAAGGTTTTTCACACATTCGGCGTCCGGTATTGTCAGGGTAATTGTCTATATAATTGACTTTGTAGTCCCCAATTAACCGTCCGGTATTCGGTTTTTACAGATTCCGGTATTGTCAATGTTTAATACAATAGTTTAAAGAAGGGAAAATTTGGGACTGAATTATTCGTCCGGTTTTTAGAGAGTTCCGATTTTCTCAGCGTCCGGTTTTCTCAAATTTCACTGTAGTATTATATTTGTTTAATGTTAATGGAATTTAACTTTTATGTAAATTCTTAGTAGAAAAAGGGGCATATTTCTTTCAAAATGCTTGACAGAGTCATTTCCTTCAGTGTACAGATTGAGAGCATGATGGTAAACAAGTGTGCAAAGTTTTAAAGACATATGTCAATGAACTTTGAAAATATTTGAGGTGGTACGCAAACTTTAAAGTAAATTCTAAGTCAAAAAGGGGGCATAATTCTGTAAAATGGCTTGATAGAGTTACCAGATTGGGGGCTTGACTGTGAACAAGTGTGCATAGTTTCAAAGTTATATGCCAATGAACTTTGAAAATATTTGAGGTGGTACACAAATTTGAATAAAAAGGGCATAATTCTGTCAAAAAGCTTAATAGAGTTACATTATCCAGTGTACAGATTGGGG
The DNA here is from genome assembly GCF_026571515.1 of Ruditapes philippinarum. Classification (NCBI taxonomy): domain Eukaryota; kingdom Metazoa; phylum Mollusca; class Bivalvia; order Venerida; family Veneridae; genus Ruditapes; species Ruditapes philippinarum. The sequence continues at coordinate 15,817 of NW_026854086.1, forward strand.
GCTTTATTTTGAACAAGTGTGCAAGTTTCAAAGCTATATGTCAATGAATTTTGAAAATATTTGAGGTGTTACACACACTAATGTAATTTTCAAGCAGAAAAATGGACATTTTTCTGTCAAAATGCTTAACAGAGTGACTTCCTCCTGTGTACAGGTTATTGGCATGATGGTAAACAAGTGTGGAAAGTCTCAAAGCCATATGTCAATGGACTTTGAAAATATTTGAGGTGGTACGCAAACTTGAATGTAAATTTTAAGTCGAAAAGGGGGCATAATTCTATCAAAAACCTCGATAGAGTTACCTCCTCTAGTGTACAGATCGGGGGGCTTAATTGTTAACACGTGTGCAAAGTTTCAAAACCATATGTCAATGGACTTCGAAACAATTTGAGGTGGTATGCAAACAAGAATGTAAATTCAAAGTAGAAAAGGGAGCATAATTTTGTCAAGATACTTGTTACCTCCTCTTATTTACAGGTTGGGGCAGTATGGTGAACACGTGTGCAAACTTAAACATAAGTGGTTACGCCGAAGCAGACCCCAAGTTCTGGTACTAGGATAGCTCTTCTTCAAATACGCATGCTACGAGTTGCCTAAAGGTAACAAGTTAGTCACAGGATGAGCTGACCTAGGCTGATTTTGCATGACATGCTTTATAGTAAGGCTAATAATGATTCCAGGCCCAAGACCATCAATGTATATGCAACATATAACTGTTATAAAGTACATGTACAAAATAAACAACACTTACTTGGGTTAAGTACATCTAAAATTAATCCACATTTGTTGTCCCATTGAAAAAAATCCCCAGTTTCCATTCATATTCACATTTCTATCTACAGCTAAGTATTGATTAAATGTCAGACTTAAAATAAAAAATGATGTCTATTTCGCCTGTCACTTGTCTAATAATCTATTTATAAATTGTTTCTCCCAAGTTCATTTAAGGTTACTCAGTACTTGTTGTTGTTTTAAACTCAAACATGTACACTCCAGACTTCAAGGTGCCATCATAGGTGACCACAAAATTGTCTGATTGTTTTATAAATGTTTTAAAGTTTTCAAATTCTGTTTCTGGTTTTATATCACAACCCCACAACTCTACTGTCACTGTATGTGGTAGTTTGTTTATAACAGTAATGAGATCATGTAACACTGAACAAGACATTGTTATATCATACAAGTCAACACGTTCAATATTGATCATTTGAGGTGACAGTGTTAATGATCTTTCACCTAGATTGATTCTATACAACCTAACATCTTTCACATGATATAACAATGATAATGTTTGTAACATTGTTTCTATGTCACTGGAAGATTCTAGATCACTACACCTAAATGTTTGTAGTTTACTGGCTGCTGGTAGTTGACTGAGATAAGATGACACAACACCAGGTTTACATATTTCACCTACATCACATTTCTCTAACAACGATGCATCCATGTTTAATTGTGACACAGGTATCAGGATCAATCCTAAACATCTTAGTTGTGAATGTTGAGACAGGTCAAGGTTGAATCCCCTACATGAAGTATTCGTGTGATCACTACAGTATAAACTGTACAGTCTTATTTCTTTCATTGATTTTTTACTTGTGAGGAAATTTAACAATGATTCCATTACCTCGTGAGTCATAGTGAAAAAGCCTATATATAAACACTCCAGGTGTTGTAATTTTACCAGTCGTCTATATAGCTCTGCAGACAGCAGACAATATTCTCCTACAAAGTGATGATTTTCCCATTTATGTGACAACACAGTTAAACATTTTAAAGGGTTCAATAACAAGCTCATTATTTCCTCTTCTACAATTTCACCTTGATAGTATAATTTCTCTATATGTGGAAGGTCAGCGAGTGTTAACAAACTGATAATTTCTTGTAGACTACAAATACCTTCATTTTCTATCATTATTGATTTTAGGTTTTCTTTATTATGTTGAGACAGATGTTGTAATTGTTTGAAGTAGTTTTCTTGTTTACATTTTTCATTAATGAAGAAATCTTGTAAACACAATTTTAGGTCTTTGTTTTCCTGGCTTTCTTTGGCACAAGAAATGTACATGTCTTGTATGTCTTCTAATGGAACAATGTACATGTGATCATAATCTGTCAGAGTTCTGTATTTGCTTGTTTTTTCATCATTGTTTATCACAGGCATCAAATCACTTGATATTGTAGACATTAATTTAGGGTTCATGTTACTAATAAAAACAAACACTTTTGACATGTCTAGAATATTTTGTAAACAGTTGCACTCTTTAAAAATGATTTTTTGAAATTTACTTGTATTTTGAAAACTTATAAATATTGCTGAAAAGTATTCCTGCGCTGTTTTATGTGAAAATGAGATTTTAGAACTTTCATTTATTAATGTTTTTACTTTACTTTCTGATAATATTCCTGATAGACAGCTTGATTTCAAATCTTCTTGGTTAAGATATTTTTCTGCAACATTTTCATCAAAAACTAATGTGTGCTCCTTTTTCTTACTGAACAATGTATTAAAAGCTAGTTTCCCAATGGTCTTCAGAAACGTGTAGTAACGACAGAAATGTTGATGTTTTCTGAAACATTCAGGAACATTACTAGGGGATGTTTCACACGATGAATGAAACTTTCCATGTAACTTTTCTGTTCTAGATAAAAGGAGCTGAATAATGCCTGTATATAATTCTACTGCGGAATTTCCTATTGGAATTTTTGCAATCCATAAACATATAAGATAGAGTAATAGGAGAGGGGTAGATTCCATATCCTCAAGGTCATGGTTTCTAATTTCCTCTTCAAATCTACAAACATCATTAATCAGATTTTCTTCTTCAGTGTGGCCTTTCAATATTTTCAATGCGTTTAGGTTAAACTGCCTTACATTGTGTTCATCTAGTTTAACTAGCTCCACAGTTTTGTCTACTTGATAAGTCTTCAAGTTTGAGACTCTAAGCTTCCATGGCCGGGTCGTTGTTAGAAATACACACTTTTCACGTGCATACCGATGAGGAATACTTTTTGGAAGTCTTGAACAATCGTTGTCAGGATGAAACCATTCATCAAGTCCATCTAGTATAACAAGACAGTTTTCATTGCGTAAAATGTCATTTAAAAGAGTTTTTGGTAATTCAGATTTACAACGAAGATTATTTATGATTTGTTGTTCAATCATGTTGTCAACATCACATTCTGCATCTAGGTCTCTCAATAGCACTAGAAATAAAAACTCAAAGCCATATATCGCCTCCAATTCTTCTTTTTTAAAATGGTTATAATTTTCATCCTTTTTATGAGCTTGACACCATGTTACAGCGAGATATTTTGAAAATGCTGTTTTCCCAAATCCAGCGACTGCTGATAGATATATTTCCCTTGGAACTTTTCTACCCGATGTAAACAGGTCATGTAACGACTTGACTCTAGTTGTTTCTTTCCTACCACCTGGTAGATTCGTCTGTATGTCAATTTCTGGCATAATGTAGAACCCAGCTAGAGGGGTATGGGGATCATTTGTGAGTGGTGAAAGAGGAACTGTACTGTGATTGGTGTTGTACCATGTAATGAGTTCATCCTTTAGTTCTAAAATAGAAATAATTGATATATTAGTAGATTCTAATTAATATTCATTCAGGTGACGAAATAAAAACAAACAAACACTGATATGATTAGAAGTGTGTACATATATATTATAATACATGTATATAAAACACAATTAGCCTCACTAATAAAGAAAGAAAAGCGAACAAAACTCGTTCAAAAACAAAATGTCAAAAAATGTTGTTTTCTTTTTAACTTTTCTTTAACATTACTTTATATTAGTTTCTAATAGAAATAGGCCATACAAAAATGTTGAAATTGATACAAATTATATTTGTCTGCCTTTTTTTTACTAAAATAGCAGACGAACACACTTTTTAATAATTTGTACGAAATATATAGGGAGATCTAACTGAAATTCATACAAAATGTCTCAAGTATATACATTTTTTACAGTTTCACTGAGCATCTCACTTTATATTTATTTCTATAACAAAAAGTCAACTTTTGGTTGCCTTGAAATGCAGTGACTTAAATCTAATGAACATTAAACTATAAATAGTAACCAGGTGTCACGGACTGGCAAAATATATCTATGGAGCGCCATAAATGCCTTATAGCCCGGGCACGGTACTTAACATTTATCGGGAAAAAATATATATAAAATCATACATGATTTTTATTAAGTGATCCTTTTCCAAAACTGTTTGTGGAATTCTATTTCAAGATATTCAATAAATTGTCTTTTAATTTTAAAACTATTTCTATTATCTGCCATTTCCGCAATCGGAACATCCTCGGCTATAATCAATTATAACCGCGGAGTAAATTCGGATTGAAAGTAGTTTAACCACGTTGTTTCAGATGTAAACAGAAACAGAAAGTGTTATCTTCATATTCTCTCTATTTTGACATCCAAAGAAAAATAAAGTTTGTTTCGGTACAATTATGATTGAAAATATGTATGACAACCATTTTGAATTTCAAAATGCCCACTGGTGTACAATTTAAAGACATTTTCTACAGTTTTATGAAAAATTAATCCTTTCATAGAATTTTCTAAATTTTTCGTATGAAGAGTAAAATTTAATGACGAATTTAAAAATAAATAGAAAAATATATGTTGACGTGTTGGATTTCTTGTAAAATGGCAGTTTCCATGGTAACCGTATATCTAAAAACTGTCAAAATAGCCTAACTGTGTTATAACGAATAGAAAATGTATAAGATAGCTTAAAACACACAACGAGCATTGTTTAATGCAAAGATAATCTTATCTAATGATTCTGTATGAAACAAATTATAATCTGAACATATTTCTTTAAAAAATCAATGTTCCTCAACCGAACAAACAATGAGAAAAATAAATATGAATTCTGAGAATAATTAGAGATATTGAAAAAAGTGTTTCATAGGATTTTCTAATTTCTTTGTATGTTGTGTAAACTTTAATGACAAATTCAAAAAGAAAAAGAAAAATATATGTTGGCGTGTTGGATTTTTGTTTAAAATGGCAGTTTCCATGGTAACCGTTTATCTCAAAATTGTCAAAATAGCCAAACTGTGTTATAATAATGTATAAAGTAGCTTATTACACTCACAATAAACATAATTTTATACAAAGTTTGCTTTATCTTAGGGTTCTGTATAAAACAAACGATAATTGGAACATATTTCTTTAAAAAATAAGTTTTCATGCTTTTTAACTAAACAAAAAATGAGAAAAATAAACATGAATTCTGTAAAAAATTAAAGCTATCAAGAAATTTCTTTCATAGAATTTTCTACATTATTGATATATCAAGTAACATTTGATGGTGGATTCAAAAATAGAAATAAAATATATATGTTGACGTGTTAGTTTTTTGTAAACGGGCAGTTTCCATGGTTACCGCATATGCCAACTGTCAAAATTACCACGCTTTCTTAAAGTGACATTATGCTCACATTTTTATAGTCAAGTTGAGCTGAATTGACTTTATATTTCAAAAGACTGACTGACAAAATGGTGTTTGATCAACAGTTGATATTGGAAAATATTTAGGATAAAATTATAAATCTGCCTAAAATTCAAAAAGACTGCCCCACTCTTTTTTTTATAAACTAAGCGTTACAGTAAATTCTAATGGATATTTACAGAAATTTCGTTTGAATCTGTGCATTATTTATTGTTTATGCTAACTTAATTACTAACTTAAAAGGAATTATGGCAAAATGAAAACTTATTTTGATATTAAACCGTTCACTCACTGTATACACTTGGATGGGCATAATGTCACTTTAAGAAATATCAGTGTTATACTAAATGTATTGTCAAATATACAACAAAACATGTTGTAATAAAAATGTCTTTTTCTTTTGATGTTATATTAAGTAAATGATACTGAATATTTTTTCAAACATATCTAGGGCCATATTATTTTTTTTCACTCGACTTATATACCCGAACAGTAAGCAAGTATTCAGAAATTTACAAAGAAAATTATGAAATTCGGAACATTTCTTAGATATTAATTTTGTTTTTTATTCAACACTTTTAAAATATATCATTTTAAACTTCTTTGCCCAGTTGTCTGTCAGTAATCAAGTCGCGACGCACTTTCGTCACTATACAACAAGTGGGTGGGGTAACGCGCGCAGAGTTATCATCAATGCTGTCGTACTAATGCTTGGAGAAATTCTTTATGTGATGTTGTCTAAACGACCTCTTATTCTTTTGAACCGATCTCCTTTTGAACATTTAGAAATATCTATTCTGTATTATTTACTCATTATTTGCTTATAGCCGAAATTTAAACACTTATCCGAATACTCTTCAACTTGACCTTCATTTGAAGAGTAATTATCCGTGATTATCTTTATTGGAAGCGCATAACGATGCGCACAGAAAACTACCGAAAACGTCTTTAAACAAATCCGACTAAATGTCAACAGATTGGCATTTTGTACTTTCGGTTTCTACAATCATAATAATAAATAAATAATGTATTGTTTGCATTTGTTTCTATGAATTCACTTATTTTAGGTGGACTTTTACTTCCAATGTTGGAAATAAGTTTGTCAAACACTCCCAGCATTAAAAATACTAATTGTTACATGTTTAGTTTTTTTAGCGTAAGTTAGAACGAAATACCGTATCCGTTGTGTGTATTCATACAATTGTGTTCGAGGTACTTATCCGAAGATTGACAACTTGCGATTGCCATTTTGGGTGATTTCAGAGGTTACTACGGCATCACGGTCTTCCCCAAAAATGCAAGTATAAAATGACAGATGGGTCAAAATCTTCAAATTATGATGTGGAAAACTTCAAACAGTTAACTTACTATAAAATTCAAGCTATACAAATAGATGATCAATATGCCACTATATTGGATTATATCATAGTAACAGTTAAGGGATATGGTAGTCAATTATGGAGATTTTAATCAAAAAGTTTTTCTCCCCGAATATTCATTATTCACAAAATTAAATTTATTGGCAGACGCTGTGTAGTTTTATGTGATTGTGCTGTGATTTTCATATATGGTTCTGCTATCATGTATATGGTTCCAAATGACCTCACCATTCACCGAAGCAACAGCATTAGATCTAAAAACACCATAGCACCATAAAGCAGAACCACATCACCATATCAAAATTACATCACAATATATGGAAACTCCATCACCATCTTTCAAAATGGCATCACCATATATTGAAACGACACCACCATCTATTATTTAAGTCGCAGCACCGTCTATAAAATGACAGCAACATATGCTTATATTACATCACCATCTATCTAACCGACAGCACCATATATGAAAACGACAGCAGCATCTATCCAAACGACAGCACCATATAACGATAAATATATCACCATACGACCATAACGACATCATAAATTAGCAAAATCACAACATATTATCAACACTTTAGTATGTATATAGGAGGCGGCTATGGCGTTCCATAATATTTTTTTGGAGATTTTAGAGAGAATCTCGGCCGTATATCATCTGGTTATGGTGACACAGTGTTTCATTTATCTCATGAGCACGAGACACTATGTCGGGGCCACGAGCTACTTACTCGAGGCTACGAGTTACGAGGCTACGGCATTTTCTAGTTGGGTGGTTGTGGTTCCAATATTCCTACTTGAATAATGTTGAATAACCCTTAGGATATGTTGCCTGCTTTTTAAATTTGTCTTTTGACGTCTTATCTGTGATACGCAGGCTTCATAACCTCTGATCCCCTTTCAAAATTCCATTTTATTTAGTTCCGCCCATTGTTTTCTCGTTTAGGGCACACGCTTTTTATTACTTGGGGGCCATACGCCGCTTTTCATGGAATGGCACTACTGTGTCACATTGAAGGTTCCATGATAACCGCCGTATGAACACATCTGCTGATGTTTCTAAATTTAAAATTTTACTATTTCATGTTTAAATGTTGAATTCTGCTTAAGCCGGTGCTAGGGGGCGTGGACGGTAACTTGCACTTTCCAGTACCGTCCATGAACAGGCTCAATCAAACCGAGCCTGCAACATTTTCAATTTTGCCGTGTTGGGCTTTCTTTAGGAATTCTGTATTTATCTATTTTAGTCGTAGACACGAGATAATTAAGTCGAGGGAACGAGATAAAAAAAACAATCAGATTACACGATTTACATTTATTTTCCTAGTGCTATAGTTCAAGGATGCCCCTACTTCACCTGCCTTTAAGAGTGCCATTTATACAAGTTATTTGTCAATGATTTTACAATTCGCGTCACTTTGACCATAATTTTTTGACCAAGTGACCTCAAAATTATTTGATGTCATCTACTGATCAGGTGCAATGATCTTTCTAGGTTATAATAACTACGGCTTAATCATTATAAATTATTCATCAGAAAATTTATTTTCATGAAGTGTCATGGTTACCTCGACCTCAAACATCTATATATGCTATCTACTGTCCATGGCACATGTCCCTGGCCTAGCAAATAAAATAAACAAAGATTTATTCGTATAGAAAGTGTAACATGCCGTCTAACATGCAAAAATCTGGAAACAAAGTTATCCGTCGGAAGCATTTATCACAACAACATTAAAAGAGAAATGCAGACTCGGTTTGATTGAGTGTACATGAGTGATAACGAATACGTGCAACATCCCTTACGCCCCCTGCGATCATTGATGTCAGCACTATTAAGTGTTGAGAAATGAGTACCGTTCAAGCCGGTGCTTGGGGGCGTGAGGGATTTTGCACTTATTCATTATCCCTCATGTACAGATTCAATCAAACCGAGTCTGCATTTTTCATGTAATTTTGTTATGATAAATGCTTCCGGGGGATCTCTTTGTTTCTAGATTTTTATACTTCACAAAAGCAGGTGTCATTAAGTGCTGTGTGGCAGCTGTAAAATGTTGCCCCGTTCTTCACTTCAGTGTTGTTATATTTTGCTTCTACTTCGGGATCATTGATGCCAGCACTATTAAGTGTTGAGAAATGAGTACCGCTCAAACCGGTGCTAGGGGGCGTGATGGATGTTGCACTTATTCATCATCCCTCATGTACAGACTAAATCAAACCGAGTCTGCATTTTTCATACATATGTTAGTTGTGACTTATGCTGACGGTGGATCACTTTGTTTCCAGATTTTTATACTTCACAACAGCAGGTGTCATTAAGTGCTGTGGGGCAGCTGTAAAAGGTTGCCCCGTTCTTCACTTTAGGGTTGTTATATTGTTCTGGTCCTTCAGGATCATTGATGCCAGCACTATTAAGTGTTGAGAAATGAGTATCGCTCCAGCCGGTGCTAGGAGGCGTGTGGTATGTTGCACTTATTCATTATCCCTCATGTACAGACTATCCCTCATGTACAGACTTTTTATTTATCTCATGCCCACGACTTTGTATCTTGTGGCCACGACATAGTATCTTGTGCCCAGGATTTAATTATCTCGTGGCCACGACTTAGTAATTCGTGACCATGAAATATTATCTCGTATACAGTAGATTGACAAAAAAACACACACACACATGTCACATTTGTGCCACCGTATCTGGTTGAATCATTGCTGCGTAAATTCTGAGTTGTAAAATTGATGCAAAAAGGAAAGAGCCTTTCAACAATATTTTGAAGCGATATACTCAGTTGCTAATTGAGATTTGATATTTTCTCTATTCCAACAAACAACTAATCCAAGTACTTAAAGTTATACGCTCCCTTTGCAGCTTACTGAATACACTCCCGTTACTTCAGACCGCTGCTGTAATACGCGTCGATTCATGATATTGACCTTTACCGTGAACTTTAAACGACCAATGAAAGTTGTCCAAATTCCAAATCAGCCTAAAATCTTTATACGCATTTTCATTGGTTGAAACAGATGACGTGTGTACAAAATTATAAATAGACGGGTATTTCCTCAAAATTATGTAAACAAAATACAAGAAATAGCGTAACCAGCGCCAGACATCACTACAGAAGTTTGTTTTTCGTGCAACCATTGAACAAAATTTGGATACATTTGATTGTTCTAAACATGGTCATTTAAGTAACTTTGTTTTTCAAGGAAAAGCGCACATTCATCGACATAATTTGCGAGAGTCCGAGAGAAACCAATTTCCGCGATCTAGATTTACAGTACTGTACATTGGAATAAAAACATTGGCAGGACAAATTTTGTATGTCTACTGTACTCTGAATTAGACAACTCTACAGTAGACTACTGTATATCATGTGTAAGGAAGATGCACCTGTAAGTGATGTTGAAGAGAATTGAGATTGTACTGTATTTGACAAAGAAGCCAACACTACACAAGTCTGATCTGCAGCAGTTCAGGTGTCAATATGGTATGAATTTTGATTTATGTTAAAACATTTGAGTTTGTGATAATGTGTTAGTAATGTGACATTATTTTTCACTGTCCAGATTGTTTCAATAGACAGACTTTTTGAATTGTGATTGAACAAAAATTAATGATAGTTGATCAGTGAATCGTAAATATAAAAAGACTGCCACACTACTTTAATAAAATGACAGCCACACTTTTTTATATAAAATAACAGCCACACTCCTTTAATAAAATGACAGCCACACTCCTTTAATAAAATGACAGTTTATGAAGGATATTTAGTATATTTACAAATATTTTTGTGGTTAATGGGATTTATACATTACTGTCTCAGTTATTCTAACTTAAATGATCACAGAATCATGACAAATGCATACCTACCCAGGAAAAACATGATTCAGCACCCTTAGCATTACTAAATGTGAAATTTCTCAAATTGACCAGATTATATTTCAATATGGACTAAAGCATTTATCAATTTGAACGAAACTTCACAATTTGTAGTGACTGAAAAGTGAATAGTGCGAATACTTGCAGACCATGATCAGATCTTACAACACAGATGTGCCTCCACAATAGTTTCTATAATTCTATAAAGTGTTAAAATTGTATAAATATGTAACCATGCAGCTAAACAGAAATTTAATCTATGTGTGCATGGACTATAGAAAATTAAGTAGCAATTATTTCATACAGTGTTTGATTTCTCTTAAACTCTTTTACAATTGTTGTTTTTTTTTGTTTGTTTTTTTTTATTGTTTTTTTATAAACAAAATACAAATGTAATTATATTTAGAAATTCTAAAATATCCACTATATTGATATTCATTTCATTTTGTTAACAAGAATATGTGAAGCTGTAGATGATATGTTTTGAAATTGTTACATATTAATATAAACATTTACAAGATATCTTCCAGATGGAACTCAATAGAGTAATTTATGTGGCTTTTAAATAAAAAAAAATCTTGTAACTGTTATCATATTCATAATTTATATATTAATTAATATAAAAGGACCATTACAGTTATCAAAATTGATTTATTAATATACATGTCAGGGTTATGCAGGAGATTAGTGCTTTTCATGTATTAAAAAACAACTTATAATGAGGGCCCAGTGGACTTGTTCTTATTTGAAAGTTGAAAACACAAACCTTTTTTAGGCAAAGACTGTTAGGAGCGTTTGGCATATGTGTATATTTATTTGACCTTTATAGCTGAATGGCTTAAAGTTTAGTATTCATTTGTCTAAATACTAGAACAAAACATTGCTTCATGGACAGTCAAAGTTCTTGACAAGAAATGTAAATAATACATATGAGCCGCGTCATGACAAAACCAACATAATGGGTTTGCGACCAGCATGGATCCAGAAGAGCCTGCACATCCGGAGTCTGATCAGGATCCATGCTGTTCGCTATCAGTTTCTCTACTTGTTATAGGGTTTGTGAGCAAACAGCATGGATCCTGATCAGACTGCGTGGATGCGCAGGCTGGTCTGGATCCATGCTGGTCGCAAACCCATTATGTTGGTTTTGTCATGACGCGGCTCATATATATCTTCCAAAATCCATAGGTCATTTGAAATGTAAAGAGTTTGTTACAGATATATTTCTCTTGGGAGAAGTTAGGCACAAATATCTGTCTTATCAAGTGTTTAACCCATTACTTCATATACACGCCTTTTAACGCCTTTTTCACCCACCCCCCTTTTTGTTGTCTCAAATGGTGAAAAAATGCATTATTTAGGCCCTTAACACTTGTTTTTGTTTGAGAAATGTTGTTAAAAAAAGTGACCACTTTTTCGGCGCGGCCCCCCAACCAAAAGATACATCAGGGGATTGCCAGAAGGGGGATGTGCCCCCTTCTGTTTGGGGGGGGGTTTGAAGGGGGGCGGAGTCCCCCTCATCGCCAAGAAAATTTTGAACTTGTGAGAGGCTATAAATGACCCCAGATTGATCATAAGGTAACGTGTAACCAACGCTGAAAAGCATTTGACTCTATCTCAATCCATTGAGAAGTTGCAGCACTTTGAAATCAATTATAATGGAAAAAATCAACGCAAAATAGTGATTTTTGGCAATTTTGAGATGTCCCCTCGTTGCCATGGTAACAGATAATTTAAGCCTGAGCATGTTGTTGCAAGGGCAATGGTCCAGTCAACATTTGTGCCAAGTTTGATTAGTGTTGAAGCAGTTTTTATAGTATTATAGCAATTTGAACTTGTAACGGGAGACTTTTCAATGAAAACAGCCATTTTTCACAAAATGCTCATGAAGTAATGGGTTAATGAAAAAAAGAAAAAAATCTACAAAACAACAATTTTTCTTCAAATTTATATGACAGGCCATGTTTAAACATGGAAAAACGCGATTTAGAGTAATTTCAAGTATTTTCATCATTTTTTGTTAACCCATTACTTCATATACACGCCTTTTAACGCCTTTTTCACCCCCCCTTTTTGTTGTCTCAAATGGTGAAAAAATGCATTATTTAGGCCCTTAACACTTGTTTTTGTTTGAGAAATGTTGTTAAAAAAAGTGACCACTTTTTCGGCGCGGCCCCCCAACCAAAAGATACATCAGGGGGTTGCCAGAAGGGGGATGTGCCCCCTTCTGTTTGGGGGGGTTTGAAGGGGGGCGGAGTTCCCCCTCATCGCCAAGAAAATTTTGAACTTGTGAGAGGCTATAAATGACCCCAGATTGATCATAAGGTAACGTGTAACCAACGCTGAAAAGCATTTGACTCTATCTAAAATCCATTGAGAAGTTGCAGCACTTTGAAATCAATTATAATGGAAAAATCAACGCAAAATAGTGATTTTTGGCAATTTTGAGATGTCCCCTCGTTGCCATGGTAACAGATAATTTAAGCCTGAGCATGTTGTTGCAAGGGCAATGGTCCAGTCAACATTTGTGCCAAGTTTGATTAGTGTTGAAGCAGTTTTTATAGTATTATAGCAATTTGAACTTGTAACGGGAGACTTTTTCAATGAAAAACAGCCATTTTTCACAAAAATGCTCATGAAGTTAATGGGTTAATGAAAAAAAGAAAAAAAATCTACAAAAACAACAATTTTTCTTCAAATTTATATGACAGGCCATGTTTAAACATGGACAAACGCGATTTAGAGTAAATTTCAAGTATTTTCATCATTTTTTGTTAACCCATTACTTCATATACACGCCTTTTAACGCTTTTTCACCCCCCCCCCCTTTTTTGTTGTCTCAAATGGTGAAAAAATGCATTATTTAGGCCCTTAACACTTGTTTTTGTTTTGAGAAATGTTGTTAAAAAAAAGTGACCACTTTTTCGGCCACGGCCCCCCAACCAAAAGATACATCAGGGGGTTGCCAGAAGGGGGGGCGGAGTCCCCCTCATCGCCAAAAAATTTTGAACTTGTGAGAGGCTCTAAATGACCCCAGATTGATCATAAGGTAACGTGTAACCAA
>NW_026854087.1:0-112895 GCF_026571515.1 Ruditapes philippinarum
AACGAAACGTCATACCAAGTTTGAAATTCCTAAGCCTAAGCGTTCTTTAGTTATTGATCGGAAACCGTCTTTACCTAAAAGGTCAATGTGACCTTGACCTTTGACCTCTTGACACCAAAATCATTAGAGTTCATGTACTAGAGATGAACAATCATCATACCAAGTTTGAAGTTCCTATGCTGAATCGTTCTTTAGGCATTGACCTTAGCTTATGACCCTTTAATCCCAATGTCAATAAGGGTCATCTACTGTTCACGTACAATCATCATACTAAGTTTGAAGCTCCTAGGTCTGAGCCTTCTTCATTTATTGATTGGAAACCGTTTTTACCAACCGACGTCAATGTGACTTTGACCCCTTGACCCAAAATTAATAGGGGTAAACTGCTGGTCACGTACAATTATCATGCCAAATTTGAAGTTTCTAGGCCTAATCGTGCTTTAGTTATTGATCGTGCTATATTTATTGATCGGAGACCATTTGGTCTACGGACCGACGGACCGACCAACCGACCGACAGACATAAGCCCAGCAAATTGTGCGCTTTAGGGCTTTTTATTATATAGACGATGGTCGCCCTTTGAAAAATCAGATTATAAAATCGGTCGGTCTTGCAGTCGAAATATTGAGACTACAAAGCAATAATCTTTGAAGGGGGCATAAAAAGATTTTGAGGCATGAAAATAAAAGCATTTATGAGACATAATGGGCCTTTAAGATTAATTTATTTTATGTTTTCTAATGAAATGTTCAGAAAATCATTTTCAATTTTTATTTCTGACTACATTAATGATTTTAAGTCTGCACGAAGACAGACCTATCTTTGCACGTGTTTTATATGATCAAGTCTTTCTGACAGGACTAGACCTGTGCACGTGCAAAAGAGAGTCCTCGTAACGGATCTTCGTTTGTTTAATCAGCTCTAACCGACAAATAAAGACCTGTCAACAACCGAGGTGTGTAAATAAATGAAAACTAAAGATATCCCGATAGAGAATTACCGACTCTTATTACCGAAGCTAAAATACAATAAGATCATTTCAAATACTTTGTCCGTTTTATGTTAAAGGCACAAGCAATGACTCACACTATACCCCTGTTCCCCTCTACAACCCAAAATCCTTAAACATCATCCAAACATCATAAGTATTGACAAAATAAATTTTATGAAGAAAAAAAAATATGACTCTAAACGTACGACAGAAAAATGAGAAAAAAGCACGTACCTGTGTTTACAATTACTGTTGTCCTACTTCAGAAATATTCAAAAGGAATCACATTTAGACAGTCTTGAAAAATATGTTTTCTATGCAAAAATGTACATTATAAACCATTATCATGATATACACAATTTATAATATGAACAAGTCTATATAACCGACGTTGTATTGTTAAAAGCGGGGTTAAAATATCACACGCAACTGATCACGTGGCTATTTTGTTACTAAGTTCATTGTACCTTATATATCATGATTGGTCGTTGATACTATCAAAACAATAAAAAATACACTGATTGATTGGCTGGTTTAGAAGATATATATTGTAATGAATCATTCACAATACTTTTATGATACCGATTTATGTTTATGTATAGTACCAAGGTATGTGAATATCTTTTGAAACTCACTCAGTCGTAAAGCACAGAGTATCTATTACAAAACAAATACCCATACACCAGGCAATACCAGAGACCACAATGACGCGGATATGAAACCGAAGATAAAATATTTCTCTCTTGTCCTTTTTGGCTTGCAGCATATGGAAAACTTGTTCCGGTTAGGTGGTTTTCTGCTTACATTTGTAAGTGCATGATTGAACGGGAAACCAGCTGAAATCATGCCAATCGCAATTTTTCGGCCTTTTTCGTCACTCTTCGGATTAATGATAATAGCCGATGTAGTTCCGATTGCAATCGTGACAATTCGGGCGATTCCGTCATACTGCAGAATCAATCGAATGCTGCGGAATCAAAATATTACGGAAATCTAAGCTATTTTAGTTACCTCGGTAATCCCAATTTGTTTATATAAATAGGATTCGTATTTTTACTTGATTTATTGATTTAAACCGTAATAAATTATAAACGAAATTGTTCCGTTTCAATTCTTTTTCAAGACGCAATTTAAGTTAGTTTCTTTTATAATTGTTTTTTGTCTGTATTAGTTTTATACAATAGAGGATGTTGACTGTAGTAGTATTCCGTCTTCAAAGGGTGGTCCAATTCACACAGAATATTAGTGCATGATCGAGTTATATTTAGATCTATTGAATTTGGTGAGGTAATCTAAAAATAGTCCATGCATATCATTAACCTTACCACGTGATGATCTATAGATAGCGATGCTTATTAATTGGTACCACGTAACGAAGTGGAAATGAAATGTGCACACTTGTTTCCTTTCAGTATGATAGATAGATCTCCACGTTAGTATTTTTACGATTGATTATTTTCTTTATTAGTTTTATACAATAGAGAATAGATTTGAAATCGTTTTGACAAAAATATTCGTTTTTACAAAAATAAAAACAACTAAATATGTTGGGATGAAGGCACAACTGTGCAAGCCTTTCCTTTTAAAAGGAAACTTTATTAAGCATTGTACAGGAAACAAAAATAGCTCCGACAATCAACCATTTCTTAAAATCACTTGTTGAAAGTAATTGACATGCCAGAAAAAAATAAAGTGCACCTGTTTTGTCAATTAAACTATTTCTAAATTTATCATTAAAAGTAAATGAAGATGATCTATCAAATAAACAAACATTCATTGCAATTATGGATATAATTATCAGGATTACATGTTAATGTGTTTTTTTTTTTTTTTTTTTTTTTTTTTTTTTTTATAAAAACATTGGCCCTTAATAAGTCATTTCATGAGTTAATTTGGAGTGTTGCCGCATCGGTATATTGGAACACTCACTTTGTTGTGTAATCGTTTGTGGAGCTGTGTTAAATAATAAATTAATAAATTGTGTTGACATTGACTTAAAAATATTATTGAGATTCAGAATATATATTTGATTTACTATTATGATTACGCTGATGTTAATATATATTAATCACTTCTCCCAAAATTCGTTGTCTTTTTATACGTTAGTTTACAGACATTCACTTGAAAAGTTAATAAACATTTACTTATCGAAAACGAATCAATAAACATAAGCAAGTTATTCATAAAGTAAATTTATATAAGATATTTTTGTCCAATTCCACATAAATACATTGACCTAAACATAGCATCATCAAACGTTAAAGTTACAGGCATATCGACAATTACCTTCTTTTATTAAAGTAATATATGAATGGTCAACCACTTATAAATTTGTAAATATTTACAAAACGAATAGTCAAACTTAAGAAAGTTATTATTCATTATTCATTAATAAGCATTATATAAGATAATTACTATGATGATCGCGATGGTACGATGATAAAAACGCGATGGTACGATAATGAAAGCACGATGGCACGATGGTGAAAGCGCGATGGTACTATGGTGAGAGCACGATGGCACGATGGTGAAAGCGCAATGGTACTGTGGTGGAAGCGTGATGTAACATCGCGATTTCACCGTCGTACCATCGAGTTTTCATCATCGTACTACCGTGTTTTCACCATCGTACCATTGCATTTTAACAACGTACCATCGTGCATCGCGGGTACCGACTAAATAACATTTCACAATTGTCCAAACGGAACACCATATGCGGAAACTTTGGTGTTTTGTTAGACAGATAACCATTATTCCTGGTGTAAATTATAAAATTTGCTGTTTGTATTACCGACTAAGGACATTTGTCTACGGTCATTACCTAACATGCCCACTAAACACAAATGTTTTATACTATTATATTGAAAGTAATTAAAACATGTTTATAAAGAACTAAGACAGTCATATAGTGTAATTCAGGCTAACAGAATTAAAAACTTAAAACTTATAAATACATGTATTGATTTTTGTCAAATATAAAGGGGGGTATGTAGTAAAACTACGACAAAATAAGTTTGCTGTTTATCTCCCTTATAGTCGAGGCGCCCTAAGAAAAGTCTTTATTTTTTTGCGCATGACACAAATCAGCCGCCATAGTTGTGTCAAGTTGATTCTGGACTGCAAATATTTTAGAAGAAATTAAAAAAAAGTCAAATTTTATCGTGTTCCAATGTTTTTAAAAAAGAAAGGCCACGAGCAACACGAAAAAAATGAGACAAGCAGACGGTTATTTTGCCTGCATTACCTAGGAAGATTCGAATTTGTCTGCTAGTAACACCAGAGAAAAAACATCAGAATGTACTGACATTTTTGTTCGTCATATTGCCAAAAATGTTTAAAGTTGGCATACAGTTTAGACCATGGTCTGCGAGTCGTGCAAGAATATGTGGCTTATCCGTTTGAGGAATATTCCGACGACGAAAAGAAAATCTACATGGTACAAGTTTCAGTAAATAAGTTTTTCAAGGTACCCTGTCACAAAGGCGTCGCATGCTGCAGAAAGCCGTCCTCAGAATCAGCAGTCAACAAACAGGAAACCAGCTTCATGCTTAAAGTGCAGGGAAACCCAGGCATATACGGGCAGCGTGTCGCGTGGACGTGCCAGTGGATGAGAATGACATTACACGAATAGATTATAAATTATGAATCACTTTTGATAAATAATGTTTTGGAGTCTTGTCACGGATATACGTGAGTTCTCACTCGGGAGGATAGGGCGTTCAAAGAGGAACCTGTAAATATATTGTTGGCACACAATAAAATAGAAATACGGAGTCAATGAAAAAAACAACAGCTCTCGCTAAAAGTTTTTTTTTTTTTTTTTTTTTTTTTTTATTCACAAATATTATACATAATTATACATATATACAATGACATAATTTAACAAATTCAATTGAGATATTCATATGTATTAGAGTTACAACGTACATAAACATACTATCTAGAGGTTAGTATATATCTTTTAAAATTTGTAGTATTTTGTCAAAAAAATTAACTTTTGTCTTCTTGTATTTAAAGTATTGATAAATTATTTCAAATTCTGTTTTTAAACAGTTTTAAAATGTTAAATTCATTTGACCAATTATTACTACAAAAGTAAGCTTTATAAATACTAAAACCTACAATGGTGAGTATAACATTTATGTAAAAGTATCTTCTTGAGATATTTTATAACCGAAAATAAGGATGTCTAGTCTACGTATATTTCTTTGAATTCCGCACTCTTGAAATATATATAAAATTTTTCTCCCAAAATACATTTACTGCCATACAATCGATAAAAAGATGTTGATAATCTTCTATTTATTACATTTATTACAGAGTGGAGATGAGACCATTTTCCATTTATAGCGCGTTTCTTTGCTTGTAAAGATCATGTTTATTACTCTAAATTTGAATTGTTTATACCGATTATCAGGAAGTCTTGTAATGAATTTATATATATCATTCCAGTTTAGTTTTGTCTCATATTTATTGACCAATACGAATGTGTAGCGGGTTTAATGAATACTTTGTTTACTAATATTTGATATATTGTTTTTGAATCCATCAATTCAAAAGGTTTGTTATTTATCTTAAGACGTTTTTCTGTTTTTATTTTTGTTTGCGAAGAGTGAAACGTTTTCATAGTTTGTTTCCAGGCTAGAGGTAAAGCTTTAAAGAGCAAGTTTAATTCAACGACTCAGTTGCCTTTATCTACTAGCTTATTTAAGATAACATTTTGATCTACTTCACCCTGATCATTAAGTAAATCATTTAAAAAATATATATTCGATTTAATCCATGTTTTAAAAAACAAACATTGGTTTTTAATTTTAATAAATCTAATGCCCCAGATTATTTGTTTTCTTATTTGTTCAAATGTCAAATTTTGATTTTCCTTACGTAAATCGCGAGTTTTTATCCATATTTTAATAAGTTCTTGATAAAATTCAGTCACATCACTACAATTGAGACTTTTAATAGTGTCTGTATTTCAATAAAATATTAAAAAAAATGTCACCAAAATCTTTCAGTAGGCGTTTCGGAATTAATTTCCAGTTTGCTTCTGATTCATCAGTTAAAGCTTTTACCCATTTAATTTTTAAAGAAGTTATATATGAGTCTAAGTCTAGCATATCTATTCCTCCTTGTAATTTATTGCCTATTAAAGTTGCACGTTTTACTTTTTCTTGTTTATTGTCCCATAAAAATTTGAATATCATTGTATTGATTTCTTTCACGATACTTTCTGGCACAACTAAAGAATGAAACAAATAAGTAAATTTTGGTATCAATAACGATTTTATAATTTGAACTTTTCCATACATCGTTAACTTACGTTTTAACCAGTTTTTTATTAGACTTTGACATTCTTCGTAGTGTATGCCAAAATAGACTCCTAGTGCTTTAATTGGTTTATTCGGCCATGTTATATTTCCTATCCACATTGCTTCAGTTTTTTTGCTATTGAGTTGTAACCCCCAGATTTATTGCATTCAGAATGTCTTGTTCAGATTTCAGAAAAAGAGTAGTGTCATCAGCAAGCTGTGCTATTTTAATTTGTTTATTATTATTTTCGATTTTTATCCCTTCTATACTGTTTGAGTTTCTTATTTCAATGGCCATAATTTCAGCAGCTAATATAAATAAAAGAGCAGATAATGGACATCCCTGTTTAATACCTCGATTTAAGTTAAATATCTCTGATTTATGTCCATTGTTAAAAATACATGATTTAATATCATTATAAAATGTTTCGACCCAGTTTATAAAGTTCGATTTAAAACCAAATTGTTTAAGTACATTAATTAAAAAATTCCATTCTAGAGTATCAAAGGCCTTACGAAAATCTAGAAACATTATCGAACCATCTATTTGAAGTTTTTCTGAATAATCTATTATGTCTTGTATTAAACGTATGTTATATCCGATAAATCTGTTTTTAAATATAACCTTGTTGGTCTAAGCTTACTATTTTATGAATTACAGTTTGCAATCTATTGGCAAGAGCACGAGTTGCAATTTTTACATCAACACATAATAATGAGATTGGTCGATAGTTTTCTAATAATAATGGGTCCCCTTTTTTATAAACTAAAGATAGACAACTAATTTTTGTGAATGAGATAATAGTTTTTTTTATTCAAAAACATTCATTTAGACACTCTGTGAGATGTGAGCCTACACAATAGAAAAATTTTGATACAATTCTGCAGAATGCCATCAATTCCTGGTGATTTATTTGCTTAAGTCGATAACAGCAGTTTTTATTTCATTCAAATTTAATAGCCTCGCACTTACTCGCTTCATCATCGATAATTTGTTTTTCATACTGAATAGTGTTAAGGTATGTTTTTATATGATCTGTTGGAATTTTACTAGAAGTGTAAAGTGTTCTGTAATAATTTACTGTTTCTTTTAAAATTTTCGTTTCATCTGAAAAGTAAACATTTCCATTTATATTTAAGTGAGTTAATCGTTTTCCGGCGTTTGTCTCGACTTTTCCAGATTCAAAAAAAATTTCGTGTTTTTTTCTCCATTTTCAATAAAATTTATTCGAGATCTTATTTTGTGCGCCTTTCGCCTTTGTTTATATAGTTCTTGGATTTCTTTTTCTAATTTTTCAATTTGCTCGGATTCTAATATACTATTGTTTTGTAATATTTTAAGTTTAGTTTCAAGTTCTATAATATATTCTTTTCTTTCTTTTGCTCGCCGTTTTGAATATGTAATCGAAGCATTTTTAAAAATTTCTAATTTACATAATTCCAAAAGTCTGTTTTTGATACTGTGTTTCTGTAAGCAAGCTCGCATTGTTTTATTGTATCTTCTATCAATATTTATATAATCACTCTCTTTAAGGTAGGAAATGTTCATCTTCCAGTAACCATTTTCGCGTTTTGATGGTTTTTGTTGTAATTTTAAAAATATTGCTTTGATGATCTGTGTATTTAATACAAGCGGGTCTTATATCGGATTTTACTACTAACGGAACTGCATTTTCTTCAACTAACCAGAAGTCTATTCTACTTTTTTCTGTACCATTTTTCCTTCGCCAGGTAAACTGTGTTTTGTTTTCATTAAAAAGTTTCCAAACATCTATCAGATTATTAGATTTAATAAAATTTGCAAAACCTTTCCGGGATTAAATTTTTATATTGTTGTTTACATTAAATCTATCGGATGATTGTAATATGTCGTTCATGTCTCCGCCGACAATTATATATCCTGAGCATTTTCATTTAATATTTTCGACAAATCGTGGAAAAAAATGTTTCTTTTTGATAATTCATTTATGGGCATAAATGTTAAGAATAGTGTAAAACATTGTTGTCTAGGGTTATATTAGAAGTAAATAGCGCCCATACGTATCTTTAAGAGTGTCAATAATATCAAAATGTATAGATTTATTAATAAAGATAGAGCATCCTCTACTGTTACTTGAGCCAAATGAGTGAAATATTTGCCATTCATTAAATTTCTTTTGCAATTAAGTTTTCAATATCTACCGTTATATGCGTTTTCTGATAATAGAAGAATCTGGCATTTTTGTGACAGAATATATTGTTTTAATCTTGCCCGTTTTTCAAACTGTCTAATTCCTTGACAATTAAGGTGATAAGAATTGAATATATTACTCATATGGAATTAGTTTTTACAGAGAATATTATTGCTTGAACAAAAATTGCAAGTGCATATTAATAACTGTAAAAAAGAACGTATCTGGAATGTAAAAATATCCCTTTAACTACGAAAACGAAAAGTAAAGAAGTTATAAGAATTACATTTGACTAACGCAGATATTCTCGATACACCTTGATAAGCGCAACTTTGTACAAAGAAGGTTTTAAAGTGTAGAGATATTATGCCCTCAACAAATTCTTTAATACAGCTCTATAATGATAGCATATCATTCGACCAAAATCTGGTATACTAATCGAGATCCTAATGTATTAATGATACAAGTATAAATGTATTTCGTTTTGATCTTTACATGGAAATGATTTAGATTGTAATGATCTATTTAACGATAACAAAAATAAGACTATTCAAACAGAAAGTTATGGGAAAAAAAAACATGTGATCGACACGTTTAATTTCAACAAAATAAATTTACTAAAAATACCATTGAATTGCAGAGAGAGTAAAATGTAATCTTTCAACTCCGAACTTATTTTGTATAAATTTACAAAACAAATTTTTGACTGACATAATCAGTATTAACTTTAACTTGTAAAGATAACACCTAATTAACATATATTAATATCAACACAAAATATATATAAATCATATCTGAGACTAACATATTTTAATATCGACAACAGTTCATGAAAACAGCGCCTGACTGACGTTTTATTAAAAATAGACCCTGACTGGCCTATGCAATTTCGACACCATTTTATGAAAAGAAAACCTGACTAACATGTGTATCAGTTTATGAAAATTGCTTCTGATTAACATATATGATCTTAGCTCAATTATATGAAAATAACCTCTGATTAACATATGTAATACCGACGCCAGTTTATGAAAATAACCCCAGATTAAAAAATATGATCTCAACAACCTCTGATTACTCTATGTGATCTCAACGACAGTTTATGGAGATAACACTTGACTGTCCTATTTAATCTCAATGCCAGTTTTATGGAAATAACTCAACGTCAGTTTATGGAAATTACCCCGTCTAACGTATGAAATTCAACAATAGTTTATTACATTTACAACCACAGTTATACAGATTACATCTGTTATACATGTGTATCCCAAATAAACGTGTTGTACAATATAAGATTGACTAATGTATATAGTACACATTTATAAATCTACTTTACTGATATATGTAATCTCAATACTATTTTATAAACAATACTCTTCGTAAAAATATCTATGAAGATATAACACATGTTATGTCGTAAAACAAGATTGAGAATTTTTATAACTAAATATAATGTAAACGAAAATTCTCTATGATCATAACAAATTTAAGAAATTTAAGAGTATATTTTTAATTAACATTAAAGAATGGTTATCAAAAAGCGAGAATCGCATATATATTGTTCAGTATTTCAAACATAGCTGCTAAGTCCCATAGTACATTAGTTTTTTCCATGACCAGGCTAAGTTTACATTGTAAAGAAATCGTTTTTATGCGGCATGAGTGTTATTCATGAATTTCACGATTGCATGTTGTTGAGAAAATAAAAAATACTGATGACTGTTAAAAACCATAAGTTTTCTTCAAGAATATGATATAATTGTATTTTTTTAACATATTTCATAATTTCTAATTTCTAAAAATATTTGCAGTAAAATCTATTCATTTAACTTAATTTTCACTAATATATAGTCTTTAGTATTTTCAAACTCATAGTTCTTTAATACTCTATAATTATTATTCAGTTTACTACTAATCATTTTATATTTTTCAGCATAAACTATCTTTAATACAAAACTCTTGAGAGAACAGATCATATATAATAGTAATATGTAAAATATACACTGGAATCCCTGTATGGGGATCAGCGTTTCATATAAACCAGTTCGTCTGTGTAAATCCGATAATCTACTTCGTATGTCCGTATTTGTGTCCATTGTTTTCGTTACTTTATAGTGTGCGCACTTTACAGTTAAGATGTACACGTTTTTTATGCACTGTTAAGATCGTCTAGCGGTGATCTCAGTGACCGCGTAACGGAATTCGTCCTACTTTTAATTCTGCCTGGCGTCTCACTTGTTGGATTTTGTCGGAAGTATTTACTGATCTCTGTTCGAGATGTTGCGGGCAAAGTTTCATTATATGCTTTTGATTTTGCTTTTTTTCTCCTGCGTTTTGATTGTTCATTTGTCTGTGGTAGTAGTGAAGTAGACTTTCATTGTTGTGTATTAAGAGTAGATGTTGAGTGATCTGGGTCTATGGATGGAGAATATGACATTTGTATCATCTTGCTTCCGCTCTCAGATTACTTGCCTCAGCATGTCTGGATGCTTCATCTGACTCTTGGATGCTGCATCAGATTCCGAACTGGATTCTGACTCTTTTCTCTGTACCCACATCACATTCACCCTTCTTGTGCCCCATCTGCACCACATTCTATGCACTTCCATTCATTTTTTGCAATCAGCAATCACGTGAGCCAATTGAAAGACACTTTTTGCATTTTAAGAGCAGGGTTAACTTGTCCTCTATGGATGACTTTGGCCTTTCTGAAAATCACCAAATTCCATTGAAACGATGAAGAGGTTCCTTGAGCTTGGACGATGATTTAACTGTAACAAGGCGATCGCCTGTTGAACAGTTAGTAAGTTTACCGTTTATTCTGAGTTTTTCATGGATAAATGAGCGTATTTCGAGACCTCTTAGTATTAATACATGCTTTATAATGTTATCATCCGCCGAAAGCGGAATGTTTTGTATTCTAATACGTGTCACTCTCTCACTATCTAGGAAAAATGGGTTAACTTGTTTGATAGGAATAGACTTTCCCCTTATTGTTACCCCACTCACCATAAGTTTAGCCTTGTCTGACAAATTCTCCACGTAGATTCGCCATAATCCATTTATTCTTTGCAGCCCTGTTATATGCGATGGCGCTAAAAGTTCTCATTTCTTGTGCTATTGATAATTCCAAGCGAAATACATACACATATCATAGTAATTCATGTTAACAACGTTTTATAACATCAAATATACCTGTAAATATATTGTTGGTACACAATAAAATAGAAATACGGAGTCAATGAAAAAAAAAACAGCTCTCGCTAAAATTTTCATTTCTTGTGCGCATGCGTAAAGGTTAGCGTGACCGAAATTAAAAATGAAGAAAATGAGGCCCATCAACGTGTTACAGGTCAAATGAAGTTATTAGTATGAAGTTTGATTTGAAAAAGAGAAGATAGAAGAATGATATAGAGTATGGGTATGAATTACAGAGTATTCTAGCAAAGACAAAATGACCCTGTGACAGTCTGATAATGTTGATATTGAGAAATTGAAATCAATCTATAAATACCCTTAATATTTTATCATTCTCACATAAGTATGAGAAGCAAATGATTTTAATTAAAGTAGTGTCTCTGGTCGGAAGATCTCAGGCATAAACTAAAGCACTGACAAGTGGAGGAGCCAGGGGAAACATTTATAATGATAAAAGTGTTGTTTTGGAAGGATACAAGTTTCCTTCTAAAACGTTACAAATGGTCTGTTTAGCTGAAAAAATAACAGGTCTACCAGAATAAATTTTGTATTTGTTTCGCTCGAGATTCGTTCCCTTTTCACTAATCGTTGCAACGAAGAGGTTTCGGAGGCGCCATTTGTAGTTAACCCGTTAAATGTTGCATATACTTATGTTAACATAGTAACCCGCCTTTAGTCTTAAACTGCCGACATATAAAAGTACAAATTTTGCTATGACTTAATTTGACACGTTAGAGGCAGTAGAAAAAGCCAAAAAGAAAAAATGTAAAATACTATTTATTCAACTATAATGTGATGTCAAACTCTATAAACCACCGAAAAGCATGTAAAAAATATTAATCACTTCTCCCAAAAGTCGTTGTCTTTTTATACGTTAGTTTACAGACATTCACTTGAAAAGTTAATAAACATTTACTTATCGAAAACGAATCAATAAACATAAGTAAGTTATTCATAAAGTAAATTTATATAAGATATTTTTTTCCAATTCCACATAAATACATTGACCTAAACATAGCATCATCAAACGTTAAAGTTACAGGCATATCGACAATTACCTTCTATTATTAAAGTAATATATGAATGGTCAACCACTTATAAATTTGTAAATATTTACAAAACGAATAGTCAAACTTAAGAAAGTTATTATTCATTAATAAGCATTATATAAGATAATTACTATGATGAAAGCGCGATGGTACGATGATAAAAACGCGATGGTACGATAATGAAAGCACGATGGCACGATGGTGAAAGCGCAATGGTACTATGGTGGAAACGTGATGTAACATCGCGTTTTCGCCATCGTGCTATCGCGCCATCGCGATTTCACCATCGTACCATCGCGTTTTCATCATCGTACTATCGTGTTTTCACCATCGTACCATCGCATTTTTACCGACGTACCATCGTGCATCGCGGGTACGTTGGTAAAATTGTTCAAACGGAACACCATATGCGGAAACTTTGGTGTTTGTTTTTTTGGACAGATTATATATATGTATACCATTATTCCTGGTGTAAATTATAATATTTGCTGTTTGTATTACCGACTGTACACTGTAGATTTTATACATTAAGTTTAATACTGCTCTATTCATGTATTAAGGACATTGTCTACGGTTATTACCCAACATGCCCACTAAACACACATGTTTTATACTATCTTATTGAAATTAAATTAAAACATGTTTATAAAGAACTAAAACAGTCACATAGTGTAATTCAGGCTCTGGACATTGTCTACGGGCCCACTAAACACACATGTTTTATACTATCTTAATGAAATTAAATTAAAACATGTTTATAAAGAACTAAAACAGTCATTTAGTGTAATTCAGGCTCTGGACATTGTCTACGGGCCCACTAAACACACATGTTTTATACTATCTTAATGAAATTAAATTAAAACATGTTTATAAAGAACTAAAACAGTCATATAGTGTAATTCAGGCTCTGGACATTGTCTACGGGCCCACTAAACACACATGTTTTACACTATCTTATTGAAATTAAATTAAATTATAAAGAACTAAAACAGTCATATAGTGTAATTCAGGCTCTATACTTTCCGTAACAGAATTAAAAACTTCAAACTTATAAATACATGTATTGATTTTTGTCAAATATAAAGGGAGGTATGTAGTAAAACTACGACAAAATAAGTTTGCTGTTTATCTCCCTTATAGTTCAGAGGTACGGAAGCAAGGTTACAAACTCCTAATTAGGCTTTTTTATCTCCTACGTAGGAGTTTATTTTTTTATAGAACATTATGAATTGGCACCAGGACGCTTCCGTACAGAGGCGCCCTAAGAAACGAAAGTACAAAAAGTCTTTATTTTTTGCGCATGACGCAAATCAGCGCCATTGTTGTGTCAGTTGGGTGTTTCTTTTTAATTCTAGACTGCAAATATTTTAGAAGAAAATCAAAAAAGTCAAATTTTATCGTGTTCCAATGTTTTTAAAAAAGAAAGGCCACGAGCAACACGAAAAAAATGAGACAAGCAGACGGTTATGTTGCTTGCATTACCGAGGAAGCTGCGAGTTTGTGTGCTAGTAACACCAGAGAAAAACATCAGAATGTACTGACATTTTTTGTTCGTCATATTGCCAAAAATGTTTAAAGTTGGCAGACAGTTTAGACCATGGTCTGCGAGTGGTGCAAGAATATGTGGCTTATCCGTTTGCGGAATATTCCGACGACGAAAAGAATTTCTACACGGTACAAGTTTCAGTAAATAAGTTTTTCAAGGTACCCTGTCACAAAGGCGTCGCATGCTGCAGAAAGCCGTCCTCAGAATCAGCAGTCAACAAACAGGAAACCAGCTTCATGCTTAAAGTGCAGGGAAACCCAGGCATATACGGGCAGCGTGTCGCGTGGACGTGCCAGTGGATGAGAATGCCATTACACGAATAGATTATAAATTATGAATCACTTTTGATAAATAATGTTTTGGAGTCTTGTCACGGATATACGTGAGTTCTCATTCGGGAGGATAGGGCGTTTAAAGAGGAACCTGTAAATATATTGTTGGCACACAATAAAATAGAAATACGGAGTCAATGAAAAGAAAACAACAGCTTTCGCTAAAAGTTCTTATTTCTTGTGCTATTGATAATTCCAAGCGAAATACATACACATATCATAGTAATTCATGTTTACAACGTTTTAAAACATCAAATATACCTGTAAATATATTGTTGGCACACAATGAAATAGATATACGGAGTCAATGAAAACAAGAGGACCATGATGGCCCTGAGGTCGCTCACCTGTATAAAGGCACCCAATGCGGGGGCCAGTTTAATCCCCAGGTCTTTTATTTGAACAAACTTGGAAGACACCCATTAGAAGATGTTTCACGATGTTAAGTTTTTACTACACATATAATGAAAAACAACAATCTACCCCACCCTCAATGACCCCCGGGGCGGGGCCAATTTTGTCCCCAAATCTTTTATTTGAACAAACTTAGTAGACACCAATTAGAACATTGTTTCATGCTAAATAATTTAGCTCTAGCTCTTTGAGTTCTTTAAAAGAAGATTTTTTAAGTTTTTACTATATGCATATAGCGAAAATCAATGACCCCTGGGGCAGGGGCCAATTTTGACCCAGGGCTTTTATTTGAACAAACTTGGTAGACACTCACTAGAAGATGTTTCATGCTAAATATCTTAGCTCTAGCTATTTGGGTTCTTTAAAAGAAGACTTTTTTAAGTTTTAAGTTTTTGCTATACATGCATATAGGAAAATCAATGACCCCCGGGGCGAGGCCAATTTTGACCCCAGGGCTTTTATTTGAACAAACTTGGTAGACATCATTAGAACATGTTTCATGCTAAATATCTTAGCTCTAGCTCTTTGAGTTCTTTATAAGAAGATATTTTAAGTTTTTACTATATGCATATAGGGATAATCAAAGACCCCCTGGGGCGGGGCCAATTTTAACCCAAGGGATTTTATTTGAACAAACATGGTAGACACTCACTAGAAGATGTTTCATGCTTAATATCTAAACTCTATCTATTTGGTTTTTTTCAAAGAAAATATTTAAAAAAATTTCTTTCGGTTGCCATGGCAACCAGAGTTCTGCATAGAATGGAATTCTTTGAACAACTTTGTTAAGGCTTCACACAAGGAACATCCCTGTGAAGTTTCATTATGATCTGCCTTATGGTTTCAGAGGAGATGTCGTTTTAAAAGTGTGATTGGACAACGGACGACGTACGACGGACGACAGACGACGGACGAAGAGTGATCCTAATAGCTCACCCTGAGCATATGCTCATGTGAGCTAAAAACAACAGCTCTCGCTAAAAGTTCTCATTTCTTGTGCGCATGCGTAAAGGTTAGCGTGACCGAATTCAAAAATGAAAAGAATGAGGCCCGTCAACGTGTTACAGGTCAAATGAAGTTATTAGTATGAAGTTGAATAATGATATGAATGACTGAAAAAGAGACGATAGGGGAATGATATAGAGTATGGGTATGAATTACAGAGTATTCTAGCAAAGACAAAATGACCCTGTGACAGTCTGATAATGTTGATATTGAGAAATTGAAATCAATCTATAAATACCCTTAATATTTTATCATTCTCACATAAGTATGAGAAGCAAATGATTTTAATTAAAGTAGTGTCTCTGGTCGGAAGATCTCAGGCATAAACTAAAGCACTGACAAGTGGAGGAGCCAGGGGAAACATTTATAATGATAAAAGTGTTGTTTTGGAAGGAAGATACAAGTTTCATTCTAAAACGTTGCAAATGGTCTGTTTAGCTGTCTACCAGAATAAATTTTTGTACAGGTCTACCAGAATAAATTCGTTTTGTATTAATGTTTGCTTAGAAGAGGTTTCGGAGGCCCTGTAGTTCACCCGTTAATGTTGCATTTACTTATGTTAGCATAGAGGTTTCGGAAACGCCGACATATAAAAGTTAACCGTTAAATGTTGCATATACTTATGTTAGCATAGTAACCCGCCTTTAGTCTTAAACTGCCGACATATAAAAGTACAAATTTTGCTATGAATGCCATGACTTAATTTGACACGTAAGAGGAAGTAGAAAAAGCCAAAAAAAAAGAGCTAAAATACCATTTATTCAACTATAATGTGATGTCAAACGATATATAAGTGGAACTGGGGATAAATGATTGAAGACTTTCTTCTATTTCATCTTTTTTATTGTTGGACATACAAAAACGAGCCTACAAACAAAATACAAAGGAATTAAAAATAATTGATTTACAAAATAATAAAATTTCACATTTCATCCAGTTCATCAACGGAAAAGAATATGACATTACAAATATATAAGTTCTTACCAGGATTAGCATACAAGAACTTTCAATAAACGATGTTCAAATTTACTATTAAGAAACAACTAATATTACAACTATACTGTTAAGTATGTTATCATTTATTCGTACTATGTGGAATTGGCGAAGAGAAATATTTTACTTACGCAAGAAGAGGTTTCGCGTGGATTTTAGGGTCATGCACGTGATATTTTAGTGAACACTAAGTCTTTCATACAACCTTTCAACTTATAGTGACTTCTCTTACGAAACAGACTATACAATTAATAATATTACCACAATTAGGCAAACAAACGACGACACAACAGCAATATAAGGCAAATACCAACCAAATACAGCATGACACGGAGGATACAATATACCAGTGATAAACAGAAAACGATAAACAGGTTACATAATTAGGATTGGAAATATAACATCCCTGATATCATGTACAAGGCGACTTTATACGGCCTCCACACGGCACAAACAACGCTGATATAGCGATAAATAGAAAGAAATGGAATCCCTAAAGAAAGTCCAGTGGGGCAAAATTGAAAATGTTGCAGGTTCGATGTGACTGAGCTTGTTCACGGGCGGTACTTGGAAGTACAAGTGTAATGGTAAAAATTTTGAATTGATAAGCATCCACAGATAAGTTCATATGGCGGTTATCAATGACATGTAAGTGTCATTCCATGAACAGCAGCGTATAGTCCCAAAAGTGTCTTTGCGCTAAACGAGAAAACAGTGGGCGAAACTAAACATTATGATATTTTGAAAGAGGATCAGAGGTTATGAAGCCTGCATATTACAGATAAGCTGTCAAAGACCTTTATTATGATACGCATAGTCTGATATATGAATTCAACTTTGTTGACATGTTTATAAGATGATCCGCAATGTTTGCTAGATAAAATTTAATATCGCGTCCACTTGATAATATGTAAAGATTCTTGTTTTGCTTTACGCGTACATACATTTATCCTTGGTAAAAACGAAACTTTATTTCAGTCAAGCCTAGATTATTTTTACGAATGGAAGCTTTACATAAATTGTTGAAAAACTAAAGTCATTGCTTTGGTACCAATAAATAAAGTAGATATTCCTTTTACATAAATAACCACGTTGTTGAGGAAGTGAAAGATTATGAATATTTAGATGTATATATATTATATTTTCTGCTTCAGGTATAGTCTGATTTTATTGACCTGTGCATTATGAATACATTATAGCACTGCTTTTATTTACGTGTGCATTATGAATACATTACAGCACTGCTTTTATTGACCTGTGCATTATGAATACATTAAAGCACTGCTTTTATTGACCTGTGCATTAAGGATACATTATAGCACTGATTTTATTGACCTGTGCATTATGAATACATTATAGCACTGATTTTATTGACCTGTGCATTAAGGATACATTATAGCACTGATTTTATTGACCTGTGCATTATGAATACATTATAGCACTGATTTTATTGACCTGTGCATTATGAATACATTATAGCACTCATTTAAATTTTCGATCCAGCTTCGAATATGTCCGCATAGTTTACGATTATTAATATGGAATATATAATTAGTGTTTGGAAAAGTCACACTAGCACAAGGTGAAGATCCTCGTCACATCCGCAATACACAGTCGGTTAAGTAATTGTCTTATATATGAGAGGTCTGTGGTTCGATCCCTTCTGCTACCATTGTTTTAGACCTATTCTTCATTTTTAGAAGTATATTTAAATGAAAGCGGCCAAGTGCTTGCAAAATTGTGTACACGGATATGAAACAACTTAAAACGCTGATTTGTCTCGTTTTGTATTGTATTTAACGGCACTGAAATTACATTTATTGATTTTAAACCGAATGAATTTTAAAAATCAATTCTAAAAAAAGAAGAGTAAAGACTTTAGAAAAATGGATGCAAAACATATTAAAAAGCAATAATAACAACATATAAAACAATTGTCGCAGTTTACTCGAAGTATAAAGGAAGGGTGCTGCTAAAGGTTCTGGGCTTGAGGGGTGCTGCAAAAATACAGAGACATGCTCTCAGAAAATATTTATTATCAAACAATATTAATATGAGTGCGCATGCGTGAAAGTACTTAGTAATTTAGGATTAAGGTCCGTACCAGTGGTTATAGTGGGGCGGGAAATTGAGAAAATAGTGCAAATGGTGATACAAGCATGAAACTTTCAGGAAATCATCTATAGACCACGTAGATTTCAAAAGTGAAGTGGGCCCAAAAATATCTCTGCTCATTCAAGATGGCCGCCATTTTCAAAATGGCCGTCATATAAATTTGACGTACATAAATTGCTTATTCGGTCAAAATTTTTGCAAAGACCTGAAACTTACACCATAACATGTATAAAGTGTCTCCTTTACAAATATTCAATTCTAACAAAATTCCGAGTTCATACCTCTTGTCAATCCAAGATGGCGTCCAATATGGCCGCCGATTTTATGCAAAACTGTTATATAATTTCTATAGTATAATTTATAGCACATATCATGTTTATTTCGATAAAAAAGTGTTACAACATATCAGAAATAATCAAATCGTATGTAAATCATAATGAAAGTGAAGTTTTTTAAGTTTATGTCTAAAAAATATCTTTAAAGATATCAAGAAAAAAATCTCATTTTTTGCATATTTCTCTAATTTAGTTTTCTAAATCTATATTCAAAATTTAAAAAAGTTACTTTATTTCTTATTTGTCATTCAATTAAAAATAGGGGTTTGTTGTTAACATGTAAGAAAACCATAAAAACTGTAGGTTTTATATCTTATCAAAGTGGGTGGGGTAAATTTATCCGATAATTATAAAAGAAAAACAACAAACTTTGCACTGGTACATGTTATCTGTTTCTATTTCTTCGCTTTTTCTGTTACTTCTTAAGCAAATGTTAAAAAGCATTCTTTATTGGAAAAATGTATTTTGTTTTTCTTTAGTTTATACAGAATTTATTTTAGTTTGATTGTGTAGGAAGCTATAAAATAAATGTCATTCTTTGGGTCAAGTAGATGAGATAAAATATCAATAAATGCATTTACATTCATTAGTATACAATCACTTTTTAAATTTGTTGCGTGATATTGCTTGTTCAATATCTTGATATTTTTTATTAATTGTTAATTGTAAAGATATTTTAGAAGACAGTTAATCAACAAATATGCTTTACATAGCAAACATGCACATGATTTAGGTTGTCCATTAACGCATATTATTAACTCCTTCACAATTTCATATTGAAAATATCAAAATTGCTTTAAAGCTAACTCAGTGAGAAAATGATTTTTGCATAAAGTAAACATAAAGTTACTGTCACATCATCTCATCTATATGTTGTGAAACAGATATATCAATGATATCACCTGACCTACATACAGCTTTTGATGATTTAAAATAAAATAATTGTTATTCATAAATTACTTTATATCTATTTTTTTATTTCAATAACAGGGCAATGATGACCCTATATCCAGACGTCACCATTGTTTGGAAATGATCATAACATTTTATAAACGTAGGTAATTGGGTGTTTCAATTTTGTCGTAACATATATGATTTGTGAAATATTTGTAATCGGATGCTTTAAAAGAAACAGCCTCATAAGCAGTTTCACAGAATTGTTTCTTATGAGAGGACTTGAATAATTATTAATATTCCTATATGAGTCCATATAAACTTAGTGAACCCTGGTGCATGATAAATTTTGACCATCTTGTCCATGATTTATCAACTATTTGTAGAATATTACAAGATTATGATGATACATAATTAATGTCTATAATCCGGTACTGTAAATATAGAGAATACAGATTTATTACTTAAGTCTGTGTAAAATAAGTGATACCCATTTCAAAGCCATTTTAACTGCAGGATCATCATACAATTTTATGCCTTTAGTTTAACACTAGAAGTTTTCATTCTGTTTTCCTATACAAGTCTATAAACCCGGGTGGCTCTTTGAGCAAGATTAATTTAATATGTTAAAGACACAAGATGATGAAACATGCTTAGTATCATGTTCTATGCTCTGTACATTTTGCTTTTTGAGAAAACTTTTTAAACATTTTTACTATGTAAAATCTATGTACACTAAGTGACGCAAAGAGCGCTTGGTGTAACTTTTAAAGAGGTCTTTTCTACTTGACAATGTTATACCGGTATGTTTAATATGTAAGTTCTAAGCATTGTAGTTCTGCAAAAGAGGACTTACATGTGATTTCTTATATTTATGTTTTGTCCATTTAGAGAAAGTCACAAAAGGTCACACTTGTATGGATGAAGTGAAAACACAACTCTAGTATTTGAATGAAAATAGGGCATTTATTAAATGCCATAAAATATATAGCAACTAAAAAACGTTTTCACAAAAACATAACTGGGTGGAAAGAATGAATGCACAAAGACATAAAAAACTTTATGTCACCATAAACTTCTATAAGTCTTTCAAAACTAAGTGCCCCTTGTGGCAGGCCTTTTAATCATGCTCCTACAGTCTAAAATGGCTTTCCCTGGTATGTTACTTATGTTTGCATAGACTTAAAACTGTCTTAAAAATCTTCTCCGTAACTTAAGTTTACAGAGCAGACAAATTATCATGAAACATCACTTTGTGATACCTCTATACAAATTATGAATTATTGGCATAGGATCAAATTATTAAGTTTATATGGACTCATATAGGAATATACATTTGTAACTACATGAGTCTTAGTGTGAAACAGTTCTGAGTACCTAGATATTGGGCATGTTTCCTTTGAAGCAACCTTTACAAATAGTTCATAGATCATAACTGTATGTGGTGAAAAATATTGATACTCCTTACATGATCTTATCTTACTTCTGTATTGAAGAGTTATGGCTATTTTCCTGCAGTGGATCTTAGGTCAGTGGTCTAGGATTGTTTAATGGGGAACATGAAATTTGAATAGTCTTTGACAGACAGTTAGTTTATATTCCAAATCATCAGCAACTTTATGTGGGTCAAGTGATACTATTGATATACTTATTTCACTACACATATGATATGATGTATCAGTGCCTTAATTTTAATTTGCATATTTTGAAAATACCATGTCTAGATATGCTATTCTATAAACAGTGCTAATTCAATTATACTTAATTACAATGACATGAAAGTAGACATAACTTGAATCGTTCTGTAACAAGCCTTCAGTAAGACTATGATATCTCATGTAAAATTCATTTTTCTCATTGTGTTGGCTTCAAAGCGATTTAAATCTTTTAGTAAAGATATTGTGAGGGAATTAATTTTATTCGTAAATAAGACAATATTTAACGCATGTTTTGTTGATGTATATTCAGTCTACTATCGTTACAATTAACTGATAATATTAAGAATATTGAAACAAGTTATATCTTGCAAACACATTTTATAACTGACTGTATACACATGAATGTATGTGCATTTACTGGTATTTTAGCACACCCGTCTAGACCTGAATGTAGACAAACATTCCTTAAAAACCAGTACTTTTTAACAGTAAATATTTTCCTAAGAATTCATAGAAAGTTTTACAAAAGTAAATAAATAAAATTAACTTCCAATTTTGTTGTTTTTGTTTTTCAATTATCAGATAAATTTACCCCACCCACTTTGACAAAATGTAAAACCTACAGATTTTATGTTTACAATAAACACATAATATTAATTAGATATCAAAAACACTTAAAGAAACTAAGTAACTTTTTTGAGTTTTGTACAATGACCTATTAGAAAACCATGTTAGAGAAATATGCAAATATTGGCACTTTTTCTTTAGTATTTTTAAAGATACTTTTTGAATAAATAACTTAAAAAGTTTGACTTACATTGTGGTTTACATATAATTTGATTATTTTTTATCGAAATATGCATATTTTGTGATACTTATTACATTTTGTATATGACAAAAGATATATATCAGTTTTGCATAAAATCGGCGGCCATATTGGACGCCATCTTGAATTCTGAAGAGGTATGAACGCGGAATGTGTTCAAGATTTGAATTTTTGTAAAGGAGAACCTTTATACATGCTTTAGTGTAAGTTTCAGATCTGTACAAAAATTTCACTTAATTCGCTATTATGTACGTCAAATTTATTGGCGGCCATTTTGAAAATGGCGGCCATCTTGGATGAGCAGAGATATTTTTGGGCCCACTTCACTTTTGGAATCTCTATAGTGTAAAGATGATTTCCTGAATGTTTCGTGCTTGTATCACAATTTGCACTATTTTGACAGGAGAGACCTTATTTCCCGCTCCACTATTAGTACATACACGGATTTATATTCCTCAATATTTCATTTATAAGTAGATTTACATAGTAAATTTACAGAGGATATTTGTTTGTTTTGCATATAAGCTTGAAATGACTACGCTACTCCTGAAAATAGAATATCTGTTGTTCACGAATGAAATATATTTCAATCGTATATGTAAAACAAATAAATTTTCTTTTTAATTCATTCTTTTTAAGTGATTTCAAGTATTTTTACTGATTTTGCTGCGTAACGTCGCGCATTCTACTTTGAGACGTCATCACATCATGGCGTCGCATCATCAATTTTGAAATGAGCCGTGTCACGACAAAACCAACATAATGGGTTTGCGACCAGCATGGATCCAGACCAGTATGTGCATCCGCGCAGTCTGATCAGTATCCATGCTGTTCGCTATCAATTTCTCGACTTGTAAAAGGGTTGGTAAGCGAACAACAAGGATCCTGATCAGACTGCGCGGATGCACTGGCTGGTCTTGATCAATGCTGGTCGCAAACCCATTATGTTGGTTTTGTCATTACACGGCTCAAATATTGTTCATTTTTTTTACATTTTTAACATGATGTATGATCACATCTTTTCTGAAAGAAGCAAAATTTAGTATGACGTCATTAAATTAATTATTGCCTGTAATTCCATTTAGTAATGATATTCTTTTCATCCGCATTCAGATTTAGTCCAGCTACAGTGAAAATTATATTTTACGAATTTCACTTGATGTTTATCAGAATATAACCACAGTAAAACACTGGAAAGCATGAAATAAATTCATTTCTTTGTTTTCTATTCATTTATTCGTTAATTTTCATTTGAATTAATATTTTTATTCATATTGACTAATATTAAATGTATCAAAAGAGAACAAATAGACAAATTAAGGTCAACTTCCCTCTGACAAGTAATAATAATTTTACCGAAGGTGAAGCAAAATTTGGGTCGAATTGACTTGGGAACAGTTTGATATAATCGAATTTCGGAATACCACGCTGTTTACCCATGTCGGTTCCCAGCAATTGCGCAAGCGCGAAAATTTATCAAGTAAATCGGAAACCAATCTGCCAAAATACGATTTAGATGGGGGTCAAATGTCAAACACTATCAAATTTCACAGTGTTTCTTATAAAAAGCAGTTAGTGATGTGGCAGTAAGAGAGAGAAGAAAAAACGCATTCTTTATCATTTTTAACGCTATTGATTTACTTTAAATTGCGATTTTGAAGGAATTATTCAGTAGAATCTACACACTGTTAAATTCACAAAACATGGCTAGAATTCTTTTGCATCTGTTGATGCTGATTTCTACAACGATTCCAAGTTTTTGTTTTGAAAAGGATAACAAAGGTAAATATATTCCATATTTACTTGATGAGTTACAATATGTAAACCAAATATAGTCGAAAAATCCGGACCTCTGCGCATGCGTCGGCGTTTGGAAAATCCCTAGTCTGGATTACCTGCCCTTTTCTCTGCGTTCCTCTGCGTACTAAAATTTATAGTACGACGGGAACCAGACTAGGAAAATCCCGTCCGCCATTTTTGTTAATCTCTAATCACAGTTGTTGTTTTTACGTTATTTTTAATGTGCTAATTTATCAAAAAGGATATGTTTGAATAACTTTTTATATTTATAGTCGTTACTATAATTCTTATCAATGAAATGCAGGTTTATTTTCTGATTTTGTACATCATTCTTTCACCGGAAGTGTTACTAAGCATGCGTCTGCAATAGTCTGAATTATGTAGACGCTCATTTAAAGCGTTCAAAAGGATTTCAAAATGGCGGCGCCCAGTTAACTAAGGATTTTTTCGCAGCCCATTAGGTATAGGATATATATTTTTTTGAAATTTTCATATAGTTTGAATTTGATTTCCTTTAAACTGATACGCGTCATACATGTTATCTAAGAGCGCTACAGCCCTCGCGGGGCCTTCGGCCCCGCTCGGACTTTCCGCGTATTATTTTATAAATTTATGACATTTGATTTGCATTATTGAGTTTGGGAATATACTGTAGATTCTCTTCTATAGTCACTGCCATAGACAGACTAAATAGAACAGTGTACAAAGTTGATGCTACGTGACAACTAACATGTATATGTAAAATGAATGTAAATTCATACTAATATACAAACTATATATTAGTATATTGTGTAATGGGAATGGACTTATAATTCATTTCTGACTTAGGATAAATGTTTTTCTATCACAAAGATAATAATGAGACCAAAAATCAAATAAAGACGTTAAAGAAACAACAAAGAACTTAAAAGAATATAAAAACAAAACAAACACAATGGCGCCTTCAATGTGTCATTTTGAAAATACAGAGGGAGGAAATAAGAATGGGGGTTAAATAGAGTGGGTGGACCAACGCTCGGGGTAAAAATACTATATTTGATATGGCAAATTCAAATCAACGTCAACAAACCTCAATGATATATGTCCATTTTCAAGACCGATGATATTGTTTTAAATAGCCATTGTGTAAAATTTGCTAATCACATAATGATGTGCATGGCTGGAACTTATATTATATATATAATAGATTCACGAATTCGAAAACCTTGCTAAACGCCGTTTTCCGGTACTTTCTGTACATAGCTCTGGGGAATTCACCAAATGAAGTGTAATAGCAAACTCAATGTTTTCGGCCTTTTTTGAAATTAAGTAAAATGAAATAAAACAGTTATTTCTTTATAAGAAAATAATAAAATATCATTGTATGAATATTTCCATACATAAAATAAAGTAAATACACAAGTTTACGCAGAAAATAATCTTATTTAGTATGGAAGATTCCACTACGTCTGTTGAATTTTATTGATTTTCATTTTAAACAATTATTTTTTTGAATAATTTGCAATAGATATTAAACGAATATTGATAATTTTCAAAAACTTCAATTTTTTCACCTTAAACGGTTAAATAATGATAGAAAAATAGACATATCTCGTAACTGTGTTATGTACTTCATTTGGTGTAATTCCCCAGAGCTAAAACGGTAACGTACCGGAAAACGGTGTTTAGCTAGGTTTTCGAAAAGGTCTATAGTCCGGATAAACAAGAGTGGTTTGCGTGAAATTGTACCATAGCTCGTGTACTACATGATGCAGGATTGTTTTTCGAATAAAATCTCTTTTTTATCTTATGAAGAAAACACATTGAATAAATTGTAACAACCAAATTAGGTTCATACATTTACAAGTACCCAACCTTAAATTTAAATTTTACAGCGCCAGAACTCTAGTGTTAAAAGATTTTAATAATTTATATGTTGCGGATTACATACGGTTGTTTGTCTGCTATTAGCATATTCACGCGACTTTACCAGCAGTGAACCACACCAGGATAAAATGGTGAAAGACGTAAATAAAAGCACCAGTGACCTAAATCGGAGATAACTCGAGACATTTTCAGATATTCTAAAAAAATATTCTTTACGCCGGGCATTGGTATGCGCCGAGCATTGGTCCAACCACTCTAATTAATGTGAAGTATAGGCTAATAATAGCATGCTTCTGGCCTTCTTTGTTTATATTTACAGAAATCTCCTATAGTGATCAAATTATTTTTGAGCATAATATATGACATCAACAGAAAGAAATTAATTTTTTTTTTTGTTTACTAGCACCTTTGTGAGAATTATTTCTCCCTTTTCATGTTTTCATATATAAACACATAATTTTTGAAGTCTTAAAAAATAAGTTACATATATATGCAAAGAAAAAATAAGCTACATATATATGCAAAGAACTAAAAAAAATTTAGTAAAATAACTTCTTTATGTTCTTAAATTCATTGCGTCAACAACTGTCAGCATACAATTTATCAGTTATCAGAGAAATCTTCAAATTAAAATCTGTTCAGTGTTAAATAATTGTCAAAATATATAGTGTTTGAAATTAGCAGTAGTCCGCGAAAAAAAAATCTTGCGACAAATGAAGTATCTTATATTATGTTTTAATAAACAAAAGTTAGAAAGAAGAATATTATTTTTTTATAGGTATATGATTTTTATGTGATAAGCCCAATCAGGCATTTTAACCAGTTAAATTATCCTCCAGGTACAGTAGTATACTGGCATGCAAGTATTTCCCATTAGGCATAAAAAAATAGTAGTTACTTAAAAACTATGATTTAATATGCTCATCAACAAAATTATTGATTGTTACACATCAATATTTGGCTTGTCACACAAATTATGGAAGTCGAAATATGTTTTTAATATAGAAAAACTTTAAGTAGTGAGGCCTGATACGGGGTATTGAAATTACCCATTACTCTCTATGAAGGGAAGTGTAGTTTCCATAAATAAAATACAACACATATACAGTAGGGTGAATGTGTCAGTTTACACGCAAAACGCACGTTACACGCTATACGAACGCACGTTACACGCTATACGAACGCACGTTATACGCACGCAAAACGAAACGAAATACGCAGACGCACGCAAAACGATATACGCTAAACGAAATACTCTAAACGATATACGCACGCTAAAAACGCACGCAAAATGAAAACGTTTCTATACCTTTATTAAAACATCGTAATCATTTTAGGGTTTTAACAACTTTAGCTACATGTAGATCATTTAGCGATAAATTTTGATTATCATAGGGGTATAGATCTATATGGT
This sequence comes from Ruditapes philippinarum, assembly GCF_026571515.1. Lineage (NCBI taxonomy): Eukaryota > Metazoa > Mollusca > Bivalvia > Venerida > Veneridae > Ruditapes > Ruditapes philippinarum. The sequence goes on from NW_026854087.1 coordinate 27,917, forward strand.
AGCTAGAAATGTATTTTAAACGAGTTTATGTAAGAACTGAAATGCACTCAACCTAGCACCGAAATTAATTTTTGTCACAGCCTCAACAAATGATTTTTAGAAATATTTATAAGCTATCGTGCGCTAATATCGAAAGTAAAAGAGTTAGGATAACGTGTTCCTTTTTATGCGCAATCAAATAAAGAACTATCCCTTGCATTCACTACGTAATCTCTACGTAATAGCGGTATGTCTTAATACCAAATATGAGTCATATCCGCGGAATAGTCCAACATGGCCGACATTGAATTATGCATTGCAAATTTTTATAAATATACAGTGCTAACAATTAAATTCAGATGGATTTATGAGGCATATCTATATATTAAGTGAGGCTGCATCATAAACAATCGAACTATATAATCTTGAGTGTAAAATAAAGGAATAAACTATTTTGACAGAAGTCACGAAAACAGATTAAAAACACAGGATTCTACCACGGATAACATGAAGGGAAATGGATAACATTAAGGGAAAAGCTTCCAGAATCAGGAATGATTAAATTGCTGGCACAATACGTAGATTTAAGTTGATGTCCTGTATGTTTCATTAGGACACCGCATGATTTATCTTGTCTTGTCGCCAGTAAAATCTTCTCAAAACGAAAGTGAAAGTAGAAATAAACAGTTTACTGAAATCCAGTGAAATCACAAAAAAAGGTAAAATTTCTAGGGCATTACAATATATGAGTATATATAAATATTAAGAACGCAATTTTATTTTAGGTCTGAAACAGTAGTCGAGAGGAAAAAAATGAGGAAAATAAGGAAACTGGTGGTGTGAATTGTAAAGTTATTGGATTTACAAAGACAGCGCAACAGAAAATATTTTTCATATCACTTAAAATTGAAATTTATTGACGTGCGCTTAATATGTATTAAAAAGAGGATATTAAATGAGTGTAAGTTCAATGCTGAATTTATTGCACAAGTTGAATAAAATTATATTATGCGACCTCTGGTGAGCATAATATTTACTTTATTCAATGAGTGCAATAAATTCAGTAATGAACTGAACAAATTTAATATAATATTCTATCTAACACATACTAAAAATAAAGACCGTTTAAAGTGAAATCAGAGTCATTTTTCTTTGACGCGCCTATAGTTTAATGCTAACATTTAGCACGTCTTTACACTATGTTTGTATAACGCTAATGACGTCACGTCAAAATATATGCACGGCCTTACAATACCATATTTACGGAGTCGCAAAATCGGCACTGGTGTGTGATAATATAATGCTTAATCACACACCGGTGCCAATTTTGCCACTCCGTAAATATGGTATTGCACATCTGTGCATATAATTGACATGATGTCATTAGCGTTATACAAACATTGTGTAAAGACACACTTTAAATATGCAGCCTGACTGGGACTTGAGCCCGGGACCCCTTGAATACACTGTGTCAAAGCTGACTACCGGCTAAGCTATCAGTCCGCTTGCATACTCCTCCCCTCAATAGTGAACAGTTCTTAGCTGTAGAAATGAAAAAATCAGTTTTACAGTATCCTTTTTGTGATTCCATATACCATGCCAGTAATGGTCCCCTAACAGGGAAGGGAACACTTTACTGATAGTGGATCTGAACACCTCAGTGTCTACATTATAGGACATTTGCCATACCTTTTTTTATTTTTTAATGAAATTTGGTGGATTTTTTTCCATATCAATCAAACAGATGTAATTGTTACTCAATGTTATAGTAATATGTTGCCTTACTAACTTAGTTTCATTTCCTAGGAGGTTATAATATTAGGTAAAATTACCCCCATTTTTAAAGATGTAATGTATTTGCTTAAACAAATAGGCATCATAGAAAATTTACCCTATCTTTCTTCATTGTCAATATAATTCAATGGGGTTTTCTTATTTTAATCAATTAGATGTAGTTGTACTTGATAGTATAACATTATTTGGCTTTACTTGACCAGAAGGTTATAACTAGGTAAACTTACCCAAATTTTCAATGATTTAGTGTGGTAAAGTTATTAATAAGGCATTATAGAAAGTTAGCCATTATTTCTTAATTTTCAATGAAATTTTTTGAGATTTTCTTATATAAGTCAATTTGATGTAGGTATTACTTAATATTATAACACTATGTTGCTTAACTAACTTTGATTCATTTACCATGAGGTTATAATCAGGTAATATTACTCCCATTTTTAATGAATTAGTGTGTAAGCTTGTATAGTTATACATAATAGGAAATAAGCCATAATTTTTTTAATATTCAATGTAATTTATTGAAATATTCTTACTTTAATCAATAAGATATGCTTGTTAATTAATATAATAGATTTATGTTGCACTTATAATTCTGTTGCATGTCCTAGGCTGTTATAATAAGGTAAAAATCCCCATTTTGTAGTGAATTAGTGTTCTATCTTAAGACAGTAAGGTATCTCAGGAAATTTGCAATAACTCTTATATTTTGTAATGAAATTTGGTGGGAATTCCTTACTTTAGTCAATTAGATACGTTTGTTAATTAATATGATAGATTAATGTTCCTCTTATAGCTTTGTTTAAATTCCAAGGCTCTTATAATTAGGTAAAATTTTCATATTTTGTAGTGATTTAGTGCATTTTCTTGGATATTTAGGCATCTTAGGAGATTTGCCATAATTCTCATATTTTGAAATTAAATTTGTTAGGACTACCTTATTTTAGTCATTTAAATATGTTTGTATATTAATATAAAAGATTTATGTTATATAAAAAATTCTGTATCATTTCCTAAGAGGTTAAGTTTAAGGTAAAATTACCCGATGTATCAACATTTTATGTGGCACTGCTTTCTTTAATAGTTGGGGTCCACATGGAATTTACTATAACATTTATATTTTTCATGGACAATTATTGAAATCTTCTTTTTTAAGTCATCTAATGAAAGCTTTTAATTAATAAAGTTTATTTTGATTGCATTATCAATTACATTACTTTTCATAGGGATCTTGTGTTAAGCTCTTTTTAATGAACTGACCTACCTAAATAATGAAGCATAAAATTGATATTGTAGGGAAATTAAAATTACAATCAATTGAAATTGTACAGGTCCCAAAAGATATAAGTATGCAAAATGGGTTTTTGTAAATTTAAATAAATACATAGGTGATATTTAAGTATATTATAGTTAGAATTTTATCAGTTTTGAGGTTATAACTTACTTGAGGGAAGTTAAACAAGTGACTTGGGACTACAGCATACCTAGCTGAGAAAAATCTTCAAAGAATTATATGGTTATATATGGATAGGTTATATACTTTTAAGTTAGCAAAGGGCGACACAGGCTCATCTCGGGTATCTTAAAGGGGTATTATGTTAAGTAATGATTACAGATTGATAAATCTTTAAAGTGATTTTAGATAATATACAGAATAAAAATAAAAAAGCTATATATGTTTATCAAAGTGGGTTATAATATGGACCTCATATAAGATTAAGATATATTTGAGCCGGGTCACGATAAAACCAACATAATAGGTTTGCGACCAGCATTGATCCAGACCTGCCTGCGCATCTGTTGCATCTGTTCACTAACAGTGTCTCTACTTGTTATACAGTTTGTAAGTGAACAGCATGGATCCTGATCGGACTGCATGGATATGCAGGCTGGTCTGGATCCATGCTGGTCGCCATACCACTATGTTGGTTTTGTCGTGACGCGGCTCATTTAACTTTTAACATGTAAACACTGAACTGGATCGGGAAACAAGGATTGACAATTTTATTAAGAATGCTAAAATAATAATTGTAACTGTTTTTTATTGTACATAATAGGAATATTGCTATATCATTGTATTAAATCTCTTTGTTTGATTGGACTGGTTGAAATTCATAGAAATCCCTAATCAAGGTATATTTATTTAACAAAACATATATTTATTAAATATCACAAGTAATAACAATACATCAAATGATGACTGTCAGACAGATCTTGAAACAAAATAAAGGGCTTTAAAAGCCCAGGCCACATACAGAAATAGTAGTCTATGCTTTGATAATGAGCTGACAGATAGGGGAATTTTGTAAAGGGTGGCTTAGCCTGTCTGTTGTGATTAAATGTCTAAAAAGTACATCATGGTATATTTTAGCCACCATAGAATTTATCTAGCAAAAAATCTAGCTATTTTTATTTGTACAAAAATATAGAAATAGTACAATGTATAATTAGTAAAATGTTTACCATACTTGTACAAATAATGAAACTATTAATTAACAAATGTCGGTACAGCCGCGGTACGGTATTTAGAGGGTCATGGGTTCGAGTCCATGTCAGGATGCACTTTTTTCTCACCCTGTGACTAACCCGTCCCTAGATTTGCCACTACTTGCCAGCTATTTCCACTGAAAAGGGTGGCATTAAGTGTAAAAAAGGTGGCATTAACTGGAAAATGACAAAATTCCACTCTTTTTCCACTGTAGTGGCAAAATTGCCACCAAATGCCACTATCCTTTGGTGGCATTTAGGTGGCATTGAGTGGAAATTTGAACATAGACTTTTTTTATGGTGGCAAAAGGGTGGAAATTGGTGAAAAATGAAACTTAGTTTATTTTGAAGGTGGAAAATGAGTGGCTTTTAGTGGAAAAGTGAAACTCTAACTATTTTCTGGGTGGCAAAATAGTGGAAAAAAACTTAGAAAATTTTGTGAATAACTTTTAGTCGAAAAGGGAAACTCTTAACTATTTTCTGGGTTGTATAAAAATTGGTGGAAAAAACTGAGAAATCTAATAATTGTGCATTGCAGGGTTTAAGATTTATTTAAGTCAAAGCTCCAAACTGAAATAAATCTGTTTATTATAAGTTTGTACTCTACCAAAGCATCAAGTGAACTTTTTATCAAAAATATAATTTATTGAAGTTGAACAGTTAGAAAATTTTATCAGAAACTCATATTTCTTAAACATACTAGAATGCCATGAACACAATTCTGATACAAAGTCACTGCCTCACAGTAACGGTATGATAATTCCAGCTGTAAAGTAGCAGGAAAAGACACAGAAATTGGACGTAAAATCACTTTTCCAGGCGTTAAACACATATAATTATGATCAGGAAAAATTAGAAAAGTATGGGGTTACTTAACTTCCCATTTTTTAAGGCGGTACATTTTTTAGGGATGTAAAATTTGACTTTCAAGTCAAAATGTTTATGTTCCATTCTATGCTTGTAAAATAAAATTACGGCTTTTAAAGTGTACTTTGTTCTTTAGTTATAATCTGTACATTAATTAAATAGTTGAAATGTTCTTCTATGCCCAGAAAATGCATATCTCTGCATAAAGTTTGTTGCTTCTTCTATGATATTTAATGTCAATCTTGAATAAAGTTTGACTTTTGTCTTTTCTTCTAATTGACATAATAAATTGTCTCTTCAATATTACTTTAAACTGATATCTGGTGAGTACTAACACTTTTCATGTAATGCTTACAATAATTAAAGTGAAAAATGCAAAGGGCAATAACTCCAAAAGTATGCAAAGAGTTATGGTTCTTAAACACAGCACATTACTCAAAAAGATCTATATCTGTGAAGATTCAAATCAAATTAATATCTCCAGTACTTTTTAAGCTTATGATCAAAACAAAAATTAAGCAAAGAGAAGTAAAAAATGGCAATAAACCCCAAATCATGCAATAAAAAGTTATGGTTCCTTGGCATTGTAACTTCTCATAAATGAGATTTAGTTATATGTGGAGTTTAAAATTATTGTCTCTAACATCTTTTGTGCTATGCTTTCAGAGGCTTTAAATCTATTGTAAAAATTAATGTGTGAAAAGTAAATAAGTCATAATGTCTGATAAATTTCTTACAATCAGGATAAGTAAATACTAGCTAGTAAATACTGCATCCTCTAAGATTTAACAACACAGCATACATCTCAGATCTGATAAAACTACTGCCCTCTTATCTAGTAATCTCTGAATGGGGGTTAATAGTTTACTCATGCTGACCAGAATGTTCCATTTGATTATTTTGGGAGAGGCAACATATTATACATGTTTTTATGTAGAATTTGTCTTAAAATAGCATGCTAAATTATCTTTCAAAAGCTTATTTCTACTCAATCTATTTAGGTATTAGATATAGTTATACATTCAAATGAATGTAAAAAATAAAATGATGGGTTCTATGGTTTTTGGAAAATCCCTCACAATTTAAAATTATAATGGACTGTCCATGCAGTTACACCGTTGTAAAGTTTGAATTCAAAGGAATTGAGGTCAGTTAAAGCTTGCAAACACAAAGGAAATTATTGATATTGTAGCAATTCTGGAGATATTTTGTTTAAAATGTAAGAGTGCATATTTTTGATTTCTCAAAGAAAACATTTAAAGTCTTATTAGTGTGGTAAATATAAATGAGAAGTTTAAACTGAAGTGTGAATGTGTAGACAAGAAGATAAACAGCAGAATCATTCCCAGTCAAAGTTTCAGGTAAACAACTTTTACATACAATAATTATTGTTATTTATGCAGAAACTGTTTAGTTTTTTGACAGTAAAAATATGAAGTGGTATTGTATAAAATTGTGTTTTATATTTGTTTTGTTTGTAACTTGACTAAAAAGAAAGCTGCATGTACAATGTACATATAAAGAATGTAGGAATATAAAGAATGTAGGAAGATCTTCATCATTTCTTAAATACAATATGTTAGAAATTTTAAGTTTGAGAAAAAAATTATAGAAATTAATCAGTAAGTACAATATCATTATGTACAATATTACATCAATCAAACTATAGATAACCTGAGGTAACTATTACTACAACTTTCATGCTATAAACAATTTTCCTTGTGTGTCACATGTGGAGCAGATTAACAGTAACTGATTTATTAGTAAGTTTCATCCTTCATTGTTGTAATTCAGCTTTCATGGTGCAGTAGATAATTATATAACCATAACTAGACAGTCTAGAGTAACATGCTATTAGGAGAATGACAGTTCATAACAGAAACAGCATTAAATAAGAATTATTATTTTGCAGACACAAAGCAATGAGGAGCAGCCTGGAGCAACACATTTGATCTTCAGTGGCTTTACAAAGGTATCTTGTTAATTCAAAGTTATTTTAGAATTAATAGGAAAGAAGTGTCACAGTACCCAATAAGACACTTTTCAGTTCTTGATAAATATAGCTATTAGTCACTATTTACAAACCTACTTTAATTCAAACTCTTTATGACACTTTAATTTGCATTTACATTTTGTTTTACAAATTTTAGAGTTTTTGTACATTTTAGCTTGAAAATTTTATCAAATATTTATCCTGATGAAGGTTCGTTAAGAACTGAAACTGGAAGATTATTAATTACTCAACCTGCACTGGTGTTGATGTGTTGTATTTCTTTATTTCTTTCTTATTTTAAAATTTTAGAGTTGTATACATATACCAAGGTCTTATAAAAGTGTTTCATTTTCTGTCTTTACATATTAGATATTGATAATCATTTTCTGTCTTTACTTATTTGATATTGTTAATCATAATTTAGGACCAAGTGATGGCAGAACTGAAGCCATATGCCTCAAAAGAGAAAGGTACAGCAAAGCTCTTCAGAATGCTATTCAATATAGAAGAGATTAAAGGCCGCTCATTGTTTGGTATGAGGAAAGGGAACAGAGAGTCTGACGCCAGACCTTCTTGTGCAGACAAGGCAAAACTTAAGTTCTTGGAAGGTAACTAATGAACTGAATGAAAATATCATTTTTGATTCTGCGTATATTTTCTGCCTTGGAGTAAATAAGAAAAGTCTGATTCTTCCCCGTCTGCAGTGCTGTTTTTTAAAGTGTTTTAATCATATCTATGCACTCAAATTGAATATAGAAATATCCAATAGTCATATAAAATTGTAAGCTTATGTTTTTAATTATTGTTTTAATCATTCATAATTTTTTTTGTTTTAGATTGTGCGCTCGAAAAGTTGCCGACAACCTAAAGGACTGAACTCAAACCGTCCAGGAATAGCAAGATAAACTGAAGAAAATAAATGGACTAATGTTTTGCTATTTTTTGAGACAATATATAATTTCATATGGGAACATTAAAAAGGATTATTTTTAAAATTTGTTTGTTTCCAATTTAGGGTACAGGGTGACTTTCAAGAAGTTTCCAGCTATTGCCACCCACAAGGTGGAAAATTTCTGAAAGGGTGAAAATAGGTGGCATTTAGTGGAAACTGAATTTGCCACTATCTGGTGGCAAAATGGTGGAAAAGTGTCTAAATACTCCACCAATTTTCCACCCTTATGGTGGCAAAAGGTGGAAATAAGTGGCATTTGGTGGAAAATAAGTTTGCCACTCAATGGTGGCATAATGGTGGAAATTTGTCTAAATACTCCACCAATTTTCCACCATTATGGTGGCAATAAGTGGAAACAAGTGGCATCTAGTGGAAAATGAGTTTGCCACCCTAAGGTGGCATAATGGTGGCATTATGGTGAAAGTTTGTCAAATTACTCCACCAATTTTCCACTCATTGGTGGCATTTAGTGTCAAAAAGGTGGAATTAACTGGAAAATTATATAACATCAGTCCTGCTCAAATTTTTCACCATTTTCATGATTTGGGTGGCGTTTTGGTGGCGTTTTGGTGGCATTATTGGTGGAAAATTGTCTAAATACTCCACCCTTGAAAAGGGTGGCATTTTAGTGGCAAATCTAGGGACGGGAATATAACATTTGTATAGCCCAGGTAGAAATTAAATCACAATGCTAAGTAACCCTGGGAAATTCGAAGAAATATTTGCATACACAGTAGGTTTATAACGATTCAGAATTTTAACAAGTAAAATGTGTAATAATAAGCGGCCGAATAGCTCGGAGGAACTCAAGAGCCGCGGAATGGTATTCCGAGTGTCAGGGGTTCGAGTCCCTGCCAGGCTGTTACATATCAATATAAATTTGTCAAGAAAAATAGGGAGGAATTGTCTAAAATAATTATCACCCTAAATAGGATTCGGATCGGGTTCGGACAGTCGTTGATGAAAAGTCAGAAGATGAACTTGTAAAGGGGGTGGGGTGCTAGTCTGATTACCATCATTTGATGTCTGACGAACCTCATATCTAGTATATATTGGTACGCATATAACGACCTGTTTGCTGAATTTAATATCAAAAATGTTGCAATTAATTAGTAACTAAATCTTATATGCGTATGTAAACTAGGATTAAAAATAATTAATCTCCGGCGTAAAGCATGTAGAAAACCGCGAGGTCACAAACTTTAAAACTTTAATGTAAACATCACAATAATACTTCTTTATATAATATTTCTATTCTTTGACAGGGACACGGAACATCTCTTACATGTTTAAGAAACAAGAAATTTACATAATATATCTATCTAAGATATTCTTTTACTTCTGAAAAGTAAAAGACGCAAAACACGGTACTTAAGCGCTTAGACGAACGCATACGCACGCTAAATAAGAAACGCACGCTTTCAAACGCACGATAAACGAAAAACGATACACGAAAAACGTTAAACGCTTGAAAACGATGCACGCTTGAGAAAGCGTTTCGGCAAACGCACGTTGCACGCTATCAGACTTCCCGAAAGTTGAAAAAAACTGTCAGACATTCGGTCTGACAAACCATGAAAATCTGTCGGACCGAAACGAAATCTGTCGGACCAAATAAAATTGATCAAAATCAAAGATTGACTTGTGTTTGTATTTCTAAGACACTTTTTGTTTTTATTTTTTTCGCCGTAAAAATCGGCACATTCCTTACAGCGCATTTTCATCTCCTCCCTATCATACACCAACGATTCACTGTCTTGCTTCTACTTTTCATTAAATTTTGTCTCAGGTCTATTCTTTTTATCCTTTTACTGCTGTTTTGCCTGTTCCTCTGACGTAGATTTTTTATTTTTCCGAGGTTTGGCACCTTTAGCGACGCCATTTTGTATACATGCGGCTTGGATAAAAGCCGGACAGTCGGACCGATTCGGAATAAAAACTCGTCGGACCTGATCAAAATTTATCGGACATGTCCGTCGGACCGACGTATTTCGGGAAGTCTGCGCTATACGCACGCACGTTACACGAAAAACGGACGCACGAAAAACGCTATTTTTGACAACCGAAACGTTCACCCTACTGTAATAATAATACAATGTTTTAATATCTGTCGTATTTTTCATTTAAAATCTATGAAGAAACCCGGGTGAGGGGACTGATGCCAGACCTTTCACTCCCAAGGCTTTTTATATGCCCGAAAGGGCATATTATGTTATACCCCCTGGCGTCCGTCCGTCCGTCCGTTAGCAATTTGTCCGTTAGCAATTTGGTTTCCGGAGCATAACTTAAGTTCCATTTGGCCCCCAATGTTCAAACTTCATAGGATGATTGTCCATATTGGGTACAAGACCCCTATTGATTTTGGGGTCAAAAGGTCAAAGGTCAAGGTCACTATTACCTTAAAACTGAAAACAATTTCCGGAGCCTAACTTAAGTTCCATTTGACCCACAATAATCAAACTTCATAGGATGATTGTCCATATTGGGTAGAAGACCCCTATTGATTTTGGGGTCAAAGGTCAAGGTCACTATTACCTTGATACTGAAAATAGTTTCCGTCTGTTAGCAATTTGTCCGTTAGCAATTTGGTTTCCGGAGCATAACTTAAGTCCCATTTGGCCCACAATGTTCAAACTTCATAGGATGATTGTCCATATTGGGTAGAAGACCCCTATTGATTTTGGGGTCACAAGGTCAAAGGTCAAGGTCACTATTACCTTAAAACTGAAAACAGTTTCTGGAGCATAACTTAAGTTCCATTTGACCCACAATGTTCAAACTTCATAGGATCATTGTCCATGTTGGGTAGAAGACCCCTATTGATTTTGGGGTCACAAGGTCAAAGGTCAAGGTCACTATTACCTTAAAACTGAAAACAGTTTCCGGAGCATAACTTAAGTTCCATTTGACCCACAATGTTCAAACTTCATAGGATCATTGTCCATGTTGGGTAGAAGACCCCTATTGATTTTGGGGTCACAAGGTCAAAGGTCAAGGTCACTATTACCTTGAAACTGAAAACAGTTTCCGGATCATAACTTAAGTCCATTTGACCCACAATGTTCAAACTTCATAGGATGATTGTTCATATTGGGTAGAAGACCCCTATTGATTTTGGGGTCACAAGGTCAAAGGTCAAGGTCACTATTACCTTGATACAGAAAACAGTTTCCGGAGCATAACTTAAGTTCCATTTGACTCACAATGTTCAAACTTCATAAGTTAATTGTCCATATAAGGTAGAAGACCCCTATTGATTTTGGGGTCAAAAGGTCAAAGGTCAAGTCACTATTACCTTGATACTGAAAACAGTTTCCGGAGCATAACTTAAGTTCCATTTGACCCACATATTCAAACTTCATAGGATGATTGTCCATATAAGGTAGAAGACCCCTATTGATTTTAGGGTCACAAGGTCAAAGGTTAAGGTTAAGGACTTAAGTATTAATCAACCTACATCTGTAAAATTTTATAGGATGAACAGCTAATTCCCATGTCTAATGAATGCTTCATCCTTACTAAAAAAAAAACACTTTCGGGCATATAATGCTCCGCCTAGCGGTGCTCTTGTTACTATTGTGAGGTTTTACTCCCAAGACGGTTCACTCCCAAGAAGGTTCACTACCAAGATGTTTAACTCCCAAGACGGTTCACTCCCAAGATGTTTAACTCCCAATTATTTTCATTCGTTTTTTCAAAGTTTTGTCTTCCTTCACTGTGTACAATATTTGATTAGTCAAGCGTGCTGTCTCCTCCGAAAACTCTTGTTAATTGTATTCATAGTTTGAGTGTATGAATTTGTTTTTCTTTTTTCAAGAACTGCTACTTGTGACCATAGCAACAGAAGAAAATGATGGTTTAAGAAGATATATAAGAAGTACAAAGAAGTATGACTTGGAAACAAAGGTAAATTCATTATAACATTCTATATTTATTATATAAGATAAATGTATATCAAGTAAAGTAAGAATAGTTTAATTGTTTATAATATATAAGTAATAATAAACTAATTGTTTCATGCTTTGTGTAGTATATCCAGAAACACACATATGTCATTCATGAAAACTTAACAAACATTTTGTATATGACTCAGTTATATTTGATGTGGGTTTTTTTATATACATGTATGACAATTATACAACAAAGACCAAAGATTTTCTATTTTAAGTATAACTAACTATTGCTGGTATGCTGTGAATTTTAAGTATTATGTACTGTTACGTTAGCTATAGTACACTATACAGTGAAGATTTTGTACATGTCCAGTATAAAATAAACTTGTGGGGGTCAAACCCAATCTAGGACAAGCTGTTGCTTTTCTTGAACAAGAGGCTTTACACTCATTGCTAGTACTGGGTGATTCCAGGAAATGGATTTGAGAGTGTTTCAATAAGCTTATAGCTTCCAGCACAATCAAACTAAATTTAATTTGTATAATTTAACTTAAATAGCGATACATTGATGAACTTATAATAAGTCTTATTAATTCAATATGTAATAAATTTAATTTGCAAAAGAATAACCAATATTTTATATTTTCCTGTTCTGATACTGATCATAAAAGCTATGAAAGAGCTAAGAAGCCCCCTTTAAGCCATATGTACATATCTTTTTCGATGAAGTCACACATAATGACATAAATCTTAAGCTGTACCTTAAGGATTAAATAATTTTTGTTTTTTTTGTTTTGTTTTGGGTTTTACGTCACATCGACACAGTATAGGTCATATCGCGACGTTCCGGCTTTACTGGTGGAGGAAGACCTCAGGTGCCCTTCCGTGCATTATTTCAGGCACTAACGGGCACCTGAGTAGAACCACCGACGTTCCGTAAGCTAGCTGGATAGCTTCCTCACATGAAAGAATCCAAAGTCCCTGTCGGAATTCGAACCCACAGCGGTGAGGGGCAAGTGGTTTGAAGTCAACGACCTTAACCACTCGGCCACGGACGCCCCTTAGGATTAAATAAAATCGAGAATTTTTTCCCGAATAATAAAGTGTACCAGTCTATAGTTTATATTATAAGTTGTATATGTCTGGTATTGTCATTCTTAAGTTTATGTAAAGAGGTCAGAAATTAATAATAGATTTATCAAAGGAATTTGATATTTCAGAATTTGCTCTGTTGTATATGAGATAAGAAATAATTGTGAGCTATTATTTCTCTGCAGGTTTTTGGTTTAGGTTTAGATTGGCGTGGCGGGGACATGACCAACACTGGCGGGGGTCATAAGATCAATATATTGAAAGAAGAACTGTCCCAGTATAAAGACAGAAGTGACTTGATTCTTATGTTTACAGACAGGTATATATGTATATATCTTTAATATAATTCAGTGATATGTTGAAAAGTTAAACTGATAAAATTGTACAGACAGGTAAATATGTATATATCTTTAATATAATTCAGTCATATGTTGACAAGTTAAACTGATAAAATTGTACAGACAGATGGTATGTTTAAAATATGTTGTATTTACATGAATACTTTTCTTGTTCTACTTGTAAAATCCTAAAACAATCTGATCATGAAGTTGTTGACATTATTTACTGATTTATAAGTTAAAGTTCAAGTTTCCTTGACTGTTCCAGTAATTCTGGATAAAGTGGATATCTTTACGTGTCAGAAAGGTTGTGGAATCACAATTACTTAAGTTATCTGTTTGTTGATACTTTAATAATAATCATATGGTAATAGCTGGTAATTGATTGGCATCTTTGTTATTAAGGAATGATTGTCAGGTTGAAAATTGTTAAAAGTTTTTTAAAATATGGTTACCGAAACACACCCCAGACACATAGGAACTTTGTTACCTGGAACATATAGGAACTTATTTACCTGAAACCCATAGGAACTTGGTTACCCAGAACAAATAGAAACTTGGTTTCACAGAACAAATAGAAACTTGGTTTCACAGAACAAATGGAACTTGGCTTCACAGAACAAATAGGAACTTGGTTTCACAGAACAAATGGGAATTTGGTTACCCAGAACAAATAGGAACTTGGTTACCCAGAACAAATAGGAACATGGTTACCTGGAATAAATATGAACTTGGTTACCAGAAGGGTTTCTTAATCGGACAAAAATCATAATCGATAATTGAAAATAATCAAACAACCCTTTTCGATCAATCATCGATTATATAATCGAAGCATTTACATTAACAAAGTAATTGTATACATGCACATATCATGCTTTTATATTTACAAGTAATCCATTAGTATTCTGTATTTTATGTTACTATACTACTTTATCAGCTGAAATACACTACTTTAAAGATCCTTGAGTATAATATTTTAATGAAATAAATTAATTAAAATCTATGAAATTATTATGTCTCAGTTTGAATAAAGATAAACTTGATACTTTTGAAGATGCAACCTATTATGGGGACAAGTAACTTGGTCCTTTCTTAACAAAATTTTCAGGATATTTTTAATGTCAGTATATATTCATATTGTAGCCCCTATAGTGTGTAGAATAATTTCATACATAACATATCTTTTTTGTGTGTAGTCAAATCATGTTTATTTTATATTTACAAAGAGATCATAATATTTTTCTAATGTCAAATTTGAACATAGTAGATCTATATCTTTAAAATTTGAATGTCTCATTGTCAACTATTAACTCCATGGTCACCAGTAGCCACCAGTATGCTTTCATATTCATTTCAATGAAAAATTATACAGTAAACCTAAGCTGGCTTTAATTTAGAGTGTTGTTATAATACAGTGAGCCACTTAAAGTAACAGCGAGAAAATAGATTACTAATGATCGATTATTAAACTTGTAATCGATCATCGTCATCAATTCCTATAAACGATGAATTTTTGATTATTATTCGATCATCGCTTAATCCTTAGTTACCAGAACAAATAGGAACTTGGTTACCTGGAACACGTAGGAACTTGGTTATATAGACACACAGAAACCTGAAATGATGATATTTTCACTTGACTTGATTTTCGCGAATATTTCAATGTCACAAATTTACAACTCCCAATATTCAATGGTGGGGAAATTGATTTAATTGCTAAAAAAACCCAGAAGAAATAGATAGTTAGGGTAATTTGCTTGTAACTAAGTACTCCCCCCCCCCCACCCCCCATCTTTTTTTTGAAAAAAACTAAAATAGGATACCCAAAATGCATGTTAAATGCTTTTGAGTATTATAAATAAATACAAAACATTTCTGATGCATAATGAGCCTTTAAGGTAATTACATATATAATATATTTGATCATTTTGTTTGTTTAGTTATGATGTTGTTGTCACAGCTGGAGCATCAGAGATTCTAGAAAAGTTCAACAAGTTTGATGCACGTGTAGTTTTCTCTGCTGAAGGATTTTGTTGGCCGGACAGGTCATTAGCGGTAATAATTACTGTTTTATACCTTTAACTTGGTGACGGAATCTAACCATTGTGACCAGTGTAGACCATTGATGCTAGCTCATTGTTGATTCTATTTTAATCTAACTAAAATACCATTTTAATCTAACTAAAATACCATTTTAATCTAACTAAAATACCATTTTAATCTAACTAAAATACCATTTTAATCTAAAATAAAATAAACCATTTTAATCTAAAACAAAATACATTTTTTTCTAAAAAAAAAACTATAATTTGGGCCGGGTTGCCCCTGGTTTCAAAAACCCCGGGTTAAAAAAAGGGATGGTGAAAAAATTTTCCGGGGGGGGTCGGGCCCCCCCCCAAGGAAAAGGCGGGCGGGGAAAAAATATTTTTCGTAAACAGTTTCCTCAGCAAAATAAATTAAACATAACCCCTTTATTAAATTTTGGGATTTTCCAAAACCCTTTACAACAATTTTGGGCCCTTACCGTGGGATTCGATTTCAGGCCTGTCGCTTCATCCACTTTTCCGGTTTTTTCAACTTTTTTGGGTTTAAAATTTTGTTAGGGAAATTTTTACAAATTTAAAGGTTTTAAATTTTGGAAATTTTTTCCCCTTAAAAAGGGTTTTTTCTCAGCAAAAATAAATAAAAAACAAACAGGGCCCCCTTTGGAAATAATTTGGCCAAAAAACCCCGCCAATTTTAAAAACCATTTGGGCCCATCTGGGGAAATTTGGATTTCAGGGGTTTTTTCGCCCCCAAAACCACCCTTCCCCTGTTTTATCCACTTAATTTTTAATTTGGGTTTTTTGAAAATTTTCCCCACTTAAGGTCAATGGTGGAAATTTTCCCCCTAAAAGTTTTCCCCCAAACAAACTACCCTTAAAACACAAATCTCTTTGATATTTGGCCCCTTTCAGCATTTACACATTTCCCAACCGTGGAAAATGATTTCAGGTTTTGTCCCCTCATTTCCCCTTTCCCGTTTATCCCCCTTATTAAAAAATTTGGTTTGATTTTTTTGACATTAATGGTCAATTTGGGAGGGAAAAAATTCGTAACCCGTTTTCTCAGGGAAATACTTAAACACAGCCTCTTGATATTTGGCATGCAGCATTGACACATGGTCCCATACTGTGGGATTTGATTTCAAGTCTGCAGCTCATCCACTTCACATTAATGGTCAATGGTAGGAAATTTTCGTAACATTTTTCTCAGAAACTACTAATCACAGCCTCTTGATATTTGGCATACAGCATTGACACATGGTCCCATACTGTGGGATTAGATTTTAGGTGTGTAGCTTATCCACTGTCTTCCTGTTTACCTACTGAATTAAATTTTTCAACATTAATGGGTCAATGGAAAATTTTTTTTGTAACATCACAGCCTCATGATATTTGGTGTACAAATGGAACCCGGCCTTTTCTGTCTTTGACCCATTTTTATCTAACTAAAATACCATTTTAATCTAACTAAAATACCATTTTAATCTAACTAAAATACTAGTAAATATAAGCCATGTAGGGGGTGTTAGCATCAAAATGATATCTGGAAGAATCTCTAAATAACATAAGGGATGTTGGCATCAAAGTATATTGTACAGTTGATTAGGCTTACTTTACTGGAAGCATACACAAATTTGTTCACATTGAATAGATAGTAACTGTAAAGTAATTTTGATAATGAATGAATATTTTCCATTGGCAACAATCAGACTCTATTTTCAATAATTTATAGAAAATTCATGTTTTATTCCATTTATTCATTCCTTTAAGGTAAAAAGTCTTCATTTGTTTTAGAAAAATGACAATTGAATAGTTTAGTTTAATATTTTAATGAAATTTTTGATGCAAACAAACAAATTGGCCCCCGACAGATTGGCCCCAAGTCGAAACAGCCCCAAAGATAGTCAAATCAGAAACATATATGTCAAATCGGCCTCAGTACATTTTCAAGAAGTCAAATCAGCCGTATATCAGTCAATTTTGCCCCAAAATTAGTCAAATCGGCACTAGAATTACTTTTGTGAAACATCCTATTTCATGTTTATAATTTATGTCAGACAACAAAATTTCAAAAAAAGAAAAAAAAGATTTGATCTGAATTTAGTTCTTCTTCTTTTGTAACTAAATACTTGAAAAACTAAGGGAGATTATAGAAATTAATATCAGAATGAAACTTTTTTTCTTGCAAATAAAATGACAACTTTTGTTATTACAAAATGATATAATACTATGAACCATAAAGGGTTTGGAAGAATATATCTGTATTTTCATGTAACTAATTAACTAAAGTTTTCAAAATATTTTTATTGTTTGTCAAATAATTCATCTTATGACATATTTCTACTGTTGTATTAAGTGCCACCCAGCAAATGTTGTTTAAGTGTTAATAAAGAACATATGACAGTGTCACAATCAGATATAAGTTTATTTATAAAGGAGAATAAATTATTGTATATAATAATTATATGATTAAGATCTTGTCACATTAAGAGATCAACATGTGTTAATATTTACACTGACCATCTCTTCCTGACTGCATGCTGATACAGTTATACATGTTTTAGATTAACCTGGTGAATATTGATAATGTATTTACCCAGCTGTTAGTTCAATACATGTATTTAAAGTAGATTGGTCTATAAAAGACAGTTTTTCCCTACATACCGGTATTTTAAATATAAAACTATAGAAAAGTATCATTTGGATATTCTTACAAAATATTTCTTGAACTATTTATAGAATATCAGAAAAGAATTAAGAGTAACAATAATTCCCAACCTGATTGGTTAAGATAATTTATTAATGTATACTTTGTTTATCAGGATGAAAAATTCTTCTTGAACAAAGAAATGTTTTGTTGGTATGAATATTTATATGATGAATATTAATATTATGTTATAGAACAATTAATCATCTGCTATATATATGAATATGTAATATACAGTCATATATCTCACACCAGTACCTATAACATCCTAATATATTTAATTTGTGGTTTGTTGTCATGTATGGTATCAGATACCAACAACACAACAATGTAATTCATGGTATTACATATTATCAATTATGGACCAATTCCCTTTAAAAGGGATTTCAGTTAAGCTTTAACAATGCTTCAAATTATTCTCCTATAAAACATACATGTATATGACAGCCAATTCCCTTTATAGGGATTTCAGTATAGCTCTAACAATGCTTCAAATTATTCTCCTATAAAACATACATGTATATGACAGCCAATTCCCTTTAAAAGGATTTCAGTATAGCTCTAACAATGCTTCAAATTATTCTGCTATAAAACATACATGTATATGACAGCCAATTCCCTTTAAAGGGATTTCAGTATAGCTCTAACAATGCTTCAAATTATTCTCCTATAAAACATACATGTATATGACAGCCAATTCCCTTTAAAGGGATTTCAGTATAGCTCTAACAATGCTTCAAATTATTCTCCTCAAAACATACATGTATATGACAGCCAATTCCCTTTAAAAGGATTTCAGTATATCTGTAACAATGCTTCAAATTATTCTCCTATAAAACATACATGTATATGACAGCCAATTCCCTTTAAAGGGATTTCAGTATATCTGTAACAATGCTTCAAATTATTCTCCTATAAAACATACATGTATATGACAGCCAAATTCCCTTTAAAAGGATTTCAGTATAGCTCTAACAATGCTTCAAATTATTCTCCTATAAAACATACATGTATATGACAGCCAATTCCCTTTAAAAGGGATTTCAGTATAGCTTTAACAATGCTTCAAATTATTCTCCTATAAAACATTCATGCAGGGCTCGCGCTGGCAGGAGCCAATGAGCAAATTGGCCCCAAAATTATTAAATTGGCTCAAGAAAATCATGATTGGCTCCAACTTAAGAAAAATATAACTTTTGGAATATCCAGTCTAAATTTAGCATTTGCTATTTTAAGAATGGAAAAGTACACATTTGGTTTTCCATTTACAACTTCCGCTTTACCGCTTACTGGTACACAGTCTCATTTTTGTGGGGTCATTGACTGGTCTATATTTGTTACTTCCCTTCCAAATAAAATAACGTTTATAAACAGTAACACAGTCTAATACACTGACCTCATGGTATGTTTACATGTTTATCAGCTGATAAATATGACACTAATTGGTGTGAATTGTTGAATGTGCACTGGATAATTGGTCTTTATATTCAATATGAAAACAATAACTAGCAGCATCTTAAGATTATCGCCAATCATGTCAACAGTTTGGTTATGAAATGGACGACTTTACGGTAAGTTTGCATTCATATAATTTTATTGTTGTTGATAAAAAGATCAAAGGAATTATGAGTTATAGAATAGAAGTTGGTTTTTTTTAATTGCAAATTAAATCTGACCTAATAATGGCTCCAAAAAAGCATAAATTTGACAAGAAGTATATTTGACAATTAGTATTCCTGAAAAAAAAATTGACTTTACTTTGTACATAACCTCTATCTGGAGCATTCATTTACAAATGGCATACATGGCTGTGAAATGTTTATGGAAAATTCAAGAAGCATATAACATATTTTAGGAAACTTATGCTAATTACTGTACTCTTATAATGAATAGTTGGCATTTTTTTCCTGAATTATGTTTAGTTTAGAATTATTCTTTTCTTCATTAATAATTATTCTTCTTACTCTCAAATGTTTCTGTTTTTATAATTTCAGATACAGATAGTCCTCAAACCAAATCTTTGGCATTAACCAAGCAAGCTGAAGCAGCACATTGGAATGTGGTTCTGATGTCACTGTCATGCCACTAACTTGGATTTTATGAAAACATTGCTGACCAAATTAGCCTGGAAAATGTTATTCTTATAGCTACTGAGCTGCAAGCTTTTATGATCAGTTTTAAAGTGATTAAAATGTAGCTACCAAAATAAAGTTGGATATACATGTAGTTTATGTTTTTTTTAAATATCTCATGCCTTTTTAAGGTGTTCCATATATGAACTAATGCTATAAATAAGTCTGACAATTGAATTCTGGTTATTTTGCAGTACCATTGCCTTCTTGAAAATGAAATACAGGCACGCAATTTTCGCCGCGAAAAATTGGCTCAAAGAAAAAAATCTGCCAGTGCTAGCCCTGTTCATGTATATGACAACCAATTCCCTTTAAAGGTATTTCAGTATAGCTTTAACAATGCTTCAAATTATTCTCCTATAAAACATACATATATATGACAGCCAATTCCCTTTAAGGGATTTCAGTATATCTCTGACAATGCTTCAAATTATTCTCCTATAAAACATTCATGTATATGACAACCAATTCCCTTTAAAGGTATTTCAGTATAGCTTTAACAATGCTTCAAATTATTCTCCTATAAAACATACATGTATATGACAGCCAATTCCCTTTAAAGGGATTTCAGTATAGCTCTAACAATGCTTCAAATTATTCTCCTATAAAACATACATGTATATGACAGCCAATTCCCTTTAAAGGGATTTCAGTATAGCTTTAACAATGCTTCAAATTATTCTCCTATAAAACATACATGTATATGACAGCCAATTCCCTTTAAAGGGATTTCAGTATAGCTCTAACAATGCTTCAAATTATTCTCCTATAAAACATTCATGTATATGACAGCCAATTCCCTTTAAAGGGATTTCAGTATAGCTCTAACAATGCTTCAAATTATTCTCCTATAAAACATACATGTATATGACAGCCAATTCCCTTTAAAGGGATTTCAGTATAGCTCTAACAATGCTTCAAATTATTCTCCTATAAAACATACATGTATATGACAGCCAATTCCCTCTAAAGGGATTTCAGTATAGCTCTAACAATGCTTCAAATTATTCTCCTATAAAACGTGCATGTATATAACAGCCAATTCCCTTGAAAGGGATTTCAGTATAGCTCTAACAATGCTTCAAATTATTCTCGTATAAAACATGCATGTATATAACAGCCAATTCCCTTTAAAGGGATTTCAGTATAGCTTTAACAATGCTTCAAATTATTCTCCTATAAAACATACATGTATATGACAGCCAATTCCCTTTAAAGGGATTTTAGTATAGCTTTAACAATGCTTCAAAATATTCTCCTATAAAACATACATGTATATGACAGTCAATTCCCTTTAAAGGGATTTCAGTATAGCTCTAACAATGCTTCAAATTATTCTCCTTTAAAACATAGATGTATATGACAGCCAATTCCCTTTAAAGGGATTTCAGTATAGCTCTAACAATGCTTCAAATTATTCTCCTATAAAACATACATGTATATGTCAGCCAATTTCCTTTAAAGGGATTTCAGTATAGCTTTAACAATGCTTCAAATTATTCTCCTATAAAACATGCATGTATATGACAGCCAATTCCCTTTAAAGGGATTTCAGTATAGCTCTAACAATGCTTCAAATTATTCTCCTATAAAACATACATGTATATGACAGCCAATTCCCTTTAAAGGGATTTCAGTATAGCTTTAACAATGCTTCAAATAATTCTCCTATAAAACATTCATGTATATGACAACCAATTCCCTTTAAAGGGATTTCAGTATAGCTTTAACATTGCTTAAAATTATTCTCCTATAAAACATACAAGTATATGACAGGCAATTCCCTTTAAAGGGATTTCAGTATAGCTCTAACAATGCTTCAAATTATTCTCCTATAAAACATACATGTATATGACAGCCAATTCCCTTTAAAGGGATTTCAGTATAGCTCTAACAATGCTTCAAATTATTCTCCTATAAAACATACATGTATATGACAGCCAATTCCCTTTAAAGGGATTTCAGTATATCTCTAACAATGCTTCAAATTATTCTCTCCTATAAAACATACATGTATATGACAGCCAATTCCCTTTAAAGGGATTTCAGTATAGCTCTAACAATGCTTCAAATTATTCTCCTATAAAACATACATGTATATGACAGCCAATTCCCTTTAAAGGGATTTCAGTATAGCTCTAACAATGCTTCAAATTATTCTCCTATAAAACATACATGTATATGACAGCCAATTCCCTTTAAAGGGATTTCAGTATAGCTCTAACAATGCTTCAAATTATTCTCCTATAAAACATACATGTATATGACAGCCAATTCCCTTTAAAGGGATTTCAGTATAGCTCTAACAATGCTTCAAATTATTCTCCTATAAAACATTCATGTATATGACAACCAATTCCCTTTAAAGGGATTTCAGTATAGCTTTAACATTGCTTAAAATTATTCTCCTATAAAACATACAAGTATATGACAGGCAATTCCCTTTAAAGGGATTTCAGTATAGCTCTAACAATGCTTAAAATTATTCTCCTATAAAACATACATGTATATGACAGCCAATTCCCTTTAAAGGGATTTCAGTATAGCTCTAACAATGCTTCAAATTATTCTCCTATAAAACATACATGTATATGACAGCCAATTCCCTTTAAAGGGATTTCAGTATAGCTCTAACAATGCTTCAAATTATTCTCCTATAAAACATACAAGTATATGACAGGCAATTCCCTTTAAAGGGATTTCAGTATAGCTCTAACAATGCTTCAAATTATTCTCCTATAAAACATACATGTATATGACAGCCAATTCCCTTTAAAGGGATTTCAGTATAGCTCTAACAATGCTTCAAATTATTCTCCTATAAAACATACATGTATATGACAGCCAATTCCCTTTAAAGGGATTTCAGTATAGCTTTAACAATGCTTCAAATTATTCTCCTATAAAACATACATGTATATGACAACCAATTCCCTTTAAAGGGATTTCAGTATAGCTCTAACAATGCTTCAAATTATTCTCCTATAAAACATACATGTATATGACAGTACAGTGTATTATTATACAAAATATGAAGGAATATTCTCATGTCATATGATGTCATATACGATGTTAATTAACCCAATGATCGATATAAGAAAAAATTCCAGTTTCCTTCTATGCACCATGCTACAATATAGGGAACAAACTAGTTAATCACCCCTCAATACAACATCTGAATTTGCAATCTTCAGACAACACAGTATCACTGGTTGCTCTTTGTTTTGGCATCATAGTATTATATTGCATGATTTATGGTCTAAATGCTTTTATTAAAGCCTTTGAACCGCCTGCGTGGTCGAAGGGTTAGAGTTGATGACTTCTTATCCAGTTACCTCTCTGGCCTGGGGTTCTATCCCTTGGAGATGCTTTGGTAGTTTAGCGCCGAGGAAGGTAGTCTAGTACTGTTGTAACTCTCCAGGAATGATGGTTAGGAAACTACCCGCCTTTATGACTGACATACTGTTGGGAAAAGGCGTAAAATGAAACAAACAAACAATTAAAGCCTTTGAGATTATATTACTGTGAATTTTAACTTTAATCATGCATTATTATACAGCAACACACTCAAAAGTGATATCTATTTATTAAACAACTCACTCAAAATTTTTATTTCCTAAACAAAGCATTCATAATTGATATCCGTTTGCTAAACAAAGTGGAATATATTTAAAACAAGTTTATCGCTCTTGTTTAAATAAATTAATGATAACAAAACATTGATATCATATGAGATATTACCTGTAAGTTTTGTATAAGCATTAAAATGTTTTCTTTTGTTTTGTTTATAGAGCTCGTATCCTGATGTGAAATTACATGAGAAGAAGTATCTTTGTTCAGGAGGTTTGTTCTTTATCTAAATTGTTTTTAATTCTTTTTAATTTATTTGATTTAATTTCTTTTCATTTTTGGCCGGGTTGCACTGGTGCAAACCCGGGTTATAGTATGGTGAATGTTGGGCGGCGGGCGGGCGGGGAAAAAACTTTCGTAACAGTTTTCTCAGCAACTATTTATCACAGCCTTTTGATATTTGGTATACAGCATCAACACATGGTCCCATACTGTGGGATTCGATTTCAGGTCTGTCGCTCATCTACTTCCTGTTTGCCGACCTAGTTAAATTTTCAGCATTAATGGTCAATAGTAGGAAATTTCGTTTAATGCTGGTCAATAGTAGGAAATTTTCGTAACAGTTTTCTCAGCAACTACTTATCACAGCCTTTTGATATTTGGTATACAGCATCAACACATGGTCCCATACTGTGGGATTCGATTTCAGGTCTGTCGCTCATCTACTTCCTGTTTGCTGACCTAGTTAAATTTTCAGCATTAATGGTCCATAGTAGGAAATTTTCATAACAGTTTCTCAGCAACTACTTATCACAGCCTTTTTATATTTGGTATACAGCATCAACACATAGTCCCATACCGTGGGATTCCATTTCAGGTCTGTTGCTAATCTACTCCTGTTTGCCGACCTAGTTAAATTTTCAACATTAATGGTCAATGGTAGGAAATTTTCGTAACAGTTTTCTCAGCAGCTACTTATCACAGCCTCTTGATATTTGGTATACAGCATCAAAACATGGTCCCATACTGTGGGATTTGATTTCAGGTCTGTCGCTCATCCACTTCCTGTTTGCCGACTTAGTTAAATTTTCTACATTAATGCTCAATGGTAGGAAATTTTCGTTCATAACAGTTTTCTCAGCAACTACTTATCACAGCCTCTTGATATTTGGCATACAGCATTAACATATGGTCCCATACCGTGGGATTCGATTTCAAGTCTGTTGCTCATCCACTTCCTGTTTGCCGACTTTTTTCTACATTTATGGTCAATGGCAGGAAATTTTCGTTACAGTTTTCTTGGCAACTACTTATCACAGCCTCTTGATATTTGATATACAGCATTATCAAGTGGTCCTATACAGTGGGATTTGATTTCAGGTCTGTTGCTCATCCACTTCCTGTTTGCCCACTTAGTTAAATTTTGACATAATTAATGATCAATAGATAGTAGAAAATTTTCATAACAGTTTTTGTCAGCAACTACTTACCACAGCTTCTTGATATGTGATTCACAGCATTGACATGTGGTCCCATATTGTGGGATTCCATTTCAGGTCTGATGCTCATTCTTTTTCGGTTAACCAACTAAGTTAAATTTTCAACATCAATGGTCAAGAAAGTTGTAGAAAATTTAAGTAACATCACAGCCTCATGATATTTTGTATACATATGCAACCCGGCCTTTTTCTGTCTTTGACCCATTTTTTATATAAATTTATGCACTCCTGTATATTGTGTTTATGTATAAATATAATTATAGTATTTAGCATAATTAACAAATCAGGTAGGTAATACCATTTACAATATACATGTAGGCTCACATAACATATCAATTTATTATGCTCCCCAAAGGGAGAGCATATAGTCGCCACCTTGTCCGTCTGTCCGTTCATTGTCTTGTCCGGAGCATAACTTGAAAACCCTTGGAGATAATTTGTTTAAACTTCATACAGTGGTAGAGTGCATTGAAGGGGAGTGCAGTGTCTAAGAACCATACCTCTATTTTGCCCGGTTTTTGAATTATCTCCCCTTTTAGAAAAATCTTGTCCGGGACATAACTCCAAAACTATAAGAGATATCAACATGAAACTTTGTAGGCAAATAGATCTCAATGGGAAGATGTGCAGTGCACAAGAACCATAACTTTGTTAAGCCTCATTTTTGAATTATAATCCCTTTTAAAAAACCTTGTCCAGGACATAGTTGTAAAACTATAAGAGATATCAACATGAAACTTTGTAGGTAGATATATCTCAATGGGTAGATGTGCAGTGCAGAAGAATCATAACTCTGCCTTGCCTAATTTTGGAGTTACTGCTCTTTGTTTATTTTTACTTTTTGAACTTTGTCTGGGACATAATTCTAAAATTGTAAGAGATATCAACATGAAACTTTGTTGGTAGATAGATCTCATTGAGTAAAAGTGCAGTACAAAAAACATAACTCTGTTTTGCCTAATTTATGAATTATCTCCCCTTTTAAAAAAATCTTGTCCGGAACTACAAGAGATATCAACATGAAACTTTGTAGGTAGATAGATCTCAATGGGTAGATGTGCAGTGCACAAGAACTTGAACTCCGCCTTGCCAAATTTTGTAGTTATTGCCCTTTGTTCATTTTTAGCTCGACTTTTAAAAAACAAAAAAACATAGAGGTATTGTTATAGACCTGGTGCCGTTGCTGTTGCCATTGCCGTCCGCAAACTTGTACCTGGATCATAACCTTTTTAGTTCTTGGTGTATTGTCTTCATACTTGGCCACAAATACCCTTGAGACAAGACCTTTTAGTAGACCCCACTAACCTTGACCTTCATCCATAAATGACCTTGACCTTCAAGGTCAAAAGTCCAAATTTTGCTTGTTCTTGCTATTATTGGCTGTAACTTTGTTGTTTTTGAATGGATTATCTTGAAACTTGAACATAATAATCTTCAAGGATAACCCTTAAAAATAACCAGACCGACATTGACCTTCACTTATAAATGACCTTGAATTTGCACAGGACCTCTGAGTGAACAAAGTTCGACTGTAGTTCAGTTATATATCTTAAATTATGTGCACATTGTTTACAGCATAAGTATAATAATAAAAATGTTTTTGTTTTTTTCAGGATTTATTGGGTATGCTAAGGACGTGTATGAAATTATTTCCCACAATGCAGTAGCAGATAACGATGATGACCAGTTATATTACACTAAAATATTTCTAGACAAATCTCTCCAGGTATGATTCATATCTATGTACAAAACATTACCACTGTATAATGATAACAACAGTAAAATTTATGTTTTAATTAAAGCTTCCATTGTTTTGTAGATTCTGTAGGGGAGAGGTATTACATGAAAGTCAGGTGCCCATTTGTGCCTGAAATAATGCACGGAGGGGCGCCTGAGGTCTTCCTCCACCAGTAAAGCTGGAACGTCCCAATAGGACCTATACTTTGTCGATGTGACATAAAACCCAAAACAAAAAATACATGAAAGACAGAGTTATTTTGGTATCTTGTCATATATTGGTAACTGTAAGTCAGTTCTTTGCAAGTTACCTGTGTTTATCAATTCTATTGGAGAGAGTTTACAAATAAAAAGAATAGTGATATTCAGTAGGAAATAAACACCAATTATTTTTTTGGTGTTTGTGTGCATAGTGACAAAATAGTCCATGGCTAAGTTGTTAAGGTCGTTCACCTCTAAGAACTTGCATGTCACTGCTGTGATTTTTGATCACTCCAGGAATTTTTTATTATGCCCCCCTTCGAAGAAGAGGGGGTATATTGTTTTGCTAATGTCGGTCTGTCTGTCTGTCTGTCGGTCCGTCCGTCGGTCTGTCCGTCGGTAGACCACATGGTTTCCGCTGATTATCTTGAAAAGTATTTATCACAAAGTCTTCATATTTTACATAGTGATTGGTCATAACTAGTAGATGACCCCTATTGATTTTGGGGTCACTAGGTCAAAGGTCAAGGTCACAGGGACCTTAAATGTCAAAATGGTTTCCGCTGATTATCTTAAAAAGTATTTATCACAAAGTCTTCATATTTCACACAGTGATTGGTCATCACTAGTAGATGACCCCTATTGATTTTGGGGTCACTAGGTCAAAGGTCAAGGTCACAGGGGCTTTAAATGTCAAAATGGTTTCCGCTGATTACCTTGAAAAGTATTCATCACAAAGTCTTCATATTTCACATAGTGATTAGTCATAACTAGTAGATGACCCCTATTGATTTTGGGGTCACTAGGTCAAAGGTCAAGGTCACAGGGACCTTAAATGTCAAAATAGTTTCCGCTGATTATCTTGAAAAGTATTCATCACAAAGTCTTCATATTTCACACAGTGATTAGTCATAACTAGTAGATGACCCCTATTGATTTTGGGGTCACTAGGTCAAAGGTCAAGGTCACAGGGACCTTAAAATGTGAAAATAATTTCTGCTGATTATCTTAAAAAGAATTCATCACAATGTCTTCATATTTCACATAGTGATTGGTCATAACTAGTAGATGACTCCTATTGATTTTGGGGTCACTAGGTCAAAGGTCAAGGTCACAGGGGCCTTAAATGTCAAAATGGTTTCTGCTGATTATCTTGAAAAATATGTATCACAAAGTTTTCATATTTCACATAGTGATTGGTCATCACTAGTAGATGACCCCTATTGATTTTGGGGTTACTAGGTCAAAGGTCAAGGTCACAGGGACATTAAAATTTGAAAATGGTTTCCACTGATTATCTTGAAAAGTATTCATCACAAAGTCTTCATATTTCACATAGTGATTGGTCATCACTAGTAGATGACTCCTATTGATTTTGGGGTCACTAGGTCAAAGGTCAAGGTTACAGGGGCCTTAAATGTCAAAAGGGTTTCCGCTGATTATCTTGAAAAGTATTCATCACAAAGTCTTCATATTTCACATAGTGATTGGTCATCACTAGTAGATGACGCCTATTGATTTAGGGGTCATTAGGTCAAGGTCACAGGGACATTAAAATGTCAAAATGGTTTCCGTTGATTTTTCCATAATTGAACACTTCCATGTACCCATTTTTGGCAAGTTTCTTTAATAAAATTACCAATTATGTGAGTCAATGGCTAGAAAGGGGGGTATATGTGTCGTTCGACATTCTTGTTTATAATTTGAGGAAGCTATCAGCTAGCTTACAGAACGTCAGTGGTTCTACTTAGGCTAGGTGCCCACTCTTGCCAGATATAATGCACAGAGGGGCAACTAATGTTTTCCTCCACCAGTAAAGCTGGAAAATCAACATATGACGTATTATATGTATTGTTGCATTAAGTTTTCATTGTTGTCAGTATGTAGAAACTGTGCATTTGTCTAAATCAATGTAATTTTTTCTCTTCTACAAACCATTGATTGATATAAGAACTTAAGAAGGTACTTATTTATACATTCAATTTCAGGAGAAGTGGAATATAAAATTGGATAAAAGATCAGAAATATTTATGAACCTACATGGAGCTCTTGGTAATATATACATGTATTATATTTGTAACACCTAGTCTTTAAAACTACATTTAATAAATTTCCGTGAAGCTAAAACGGTTAAAGTGTGTTTGCAAAAGAAAATATCTTAGTGTTTGAAATTATTTTTGTCCAATAGGATTGCAGTATTTCAAATAAATCGTAACACATTTACTTTGATAAATCCAGTCTAGAAAATCGACTGTTTATAAAAACAATTAAAAACACTAAGCAGGTTAAAATTATTTAGTATGTATTTACAAAAATAAATTGGCCGCGCGGCTGTGCCGTGCCTGACCAAATTATTTTTGTAAATACATACATATAAACTTTAACCTATACATAATTGCTGTGTTCCGGATAGCGACTATAAAACTGTGACATAGCGCATACACGATCTAATAAAAGCCTTCATTTGCATGTTAAAATTTGTATACGGACTTTAGTGTTACCGTGGGGTTTTCTGTTTAAATTCCTAATTTATGAACAATATTTGATGAGATTTTCAACAATGCTGTTAAAAAGGTTAATGAAACTGTAGAATGCTTGGTTTTTAGGCTGATGGCAAAATATATTTACATATTTATTTAATGTAGCTTTAACTGAATTTTTTATAGAAAATTTTTCACTAGATGATTTACCTGTAACAAATAAAATGTTAATGGCATTTTAACTTGCCTATGTCACAGTATAGAACCTGGTCATTATTTTATATTTCATGACTTTCGATTTAAAATTGTAAGTTAAAAACATGGATTTTTATTTGAAATTCAGTACAATTCATATACAAATAATATGTAATTTAAATTACATTGCTGTGTATTGAAGTGCTATTCAAAACTCACAGTGCTGTACTGTGCCGTGCTGTGATGTACGGAGTTGTACTGCCCAATCATATTACAGTATCTTGTAAGCAATGTAAACATTCTCATTATTGTTCAAAATTTGTCTAAAATTATTTTTTGATGATTTTTATAGATGATGTCATGTTAAAGTATAAAGGGCAGCACAGTTTTCTCTACAATGTTAAAACAGGCACAGTTCCCATTGTTATTCATGGAAATGGACCAATTAAGGTTTGTATTGATACTGACAAGTTAATTAGCTTATAAGTAATGAGATTTGATAGAATAATTAAATTACTGGTTCTCTATGTAGGGAGAAGTCTGTCGGGATATAGCCGGGAGATCAGAAAGCTGATTGGTGAACTCTGTATGCTTTATAAATTGTAATGTTTGGAAGGTATTGGTATATGAGTTTGGAATTCGAAGAGTATAAAAAATTGATAACTTGAAACTAAAGAATGTTTACATGCCAGTGAAGTTATTGACGTTTCTAGTTTAACTAATTGGAAAATGGAAGGGTTTTTCTTAACTCAGACTGAAGTACAAGTTACTCAAAGATTATGTATTAGGTTTTCATCCATCAGTAAAGCTGGAAAGTTGCCATATGATTTTACAGTATTGGTGCGACATAAAACCCAACCCGATAAAAAATAATGATAAGATGTTTCTTTAATCTTTACTGGGTAGGTCATTGACCCTATTAGCTTGCTTTTTAAGCTTGACTATTTGCAAAAATTCGAGCCAATGCTTTCCTATTTGTCGGGGTCGGCATCCTAGTGGTTAAGTTCCTATTTGTCGGCGTCGGCATCCCAGTGGTTAAGTTTTTACGTGTAAGATTCTATCTACATAACTACTGAATGAAATGGCTTGAAATTTCACACACTTCTTCTTTGTGTTTATCTTTCATGATTGGCAAAAGTCCCATAACTCTGATTTGCTTTTTTGCATATTTATGCCTTCATTTTATCTAGAAATTCTTGTTTATGTTTTTGCGTGTAAGGTGGTATTTGCGTAACTAATGAAGGGTTTGTGCCTTTTTGTGACAATTTTATGCATTCTTAATAATCAAGCAGTGATTACCTTGATGAAACATTCAAATAACAACCCTTTGTATGCTTTTGGGATAATTTTATGTACATGTATTCATATAGGTAAACATTTTACTCAATGAAACACCCTTGTTATATTTCAAGCATTGCTGTCCACTGACAGCTCTTGTTATAAATGTATGACATAGTTGTACATCAAGATATCATCAACATTTTTTAAGGTTTTATATTTTATGAGAATTTAGGTTGGCAAACATTATTAATTCAATGTTTTTGTCTTCATATAGCCAGAGTTTAACAGACTTGCTAATTATTTAGCGGACAGTTGGACATCAAGTTCAGGATGTATTGCCTGTCAGGAAGATACCATTAATCTTGAGGGATTGCTGGTAAGTTTATAAGTTAACATACTATTATAATAGTAGGGGTGGCAGGATAGGTGTGATGTCAGAATTATAGTAGTCCTTAACCAAGAGGTGACAAGATGATTTTTTAACTCCACATTTAGCTTCAGAAATTCTTTCATTCTGTAGGGGTAATATATGTTGTATATAATGGTTATGTGAAATTTTTTGTTGTATAGGTAGCAAAATGAATGTTAGCAGTGCCTGTATAATGAATAAATAATGACAGCTAATTATAATTACTTTTGCAAATTCAAAGTTCTGATTGCAAAAAAGTTATGCAGGGCTCTCTATAGGGTTAGTCCAACAAACTGTTCTACTGTACATTTAACTGGAATGATAACAGAAAAATGGAATTAAAGTGATATATAGAAAATGTAACCAGAATGATCAAAAGAAGAATGTAATTAAAGTGATATACGGTATAGAAAAATGTAACCAGAGTGATCAAAAGAAAAAATGTAATTAAAGTGATATATAGAAAAAATGCAACCAGTGATAAAAAGAAAAATGTCATTAAAGTGATATATAGATAAAATGCAACCAGAGTGATCAATAGGGGAAAAAATGTTATTAGAGTGATATATACAAAAATGTAACTTATATATATAATTGATATATATATAAAATGTAACTTGTAAATATAATATTTTGTGACTATTTATTTAAAGGAAGAGGATTATCCATCTATTGTACTGGGAGTGTTTGTGGAGCATCCAACACCATTTCTTAGGAAGCATTTAACAGAAGATTTGCGCATTAGTTATCCGCTAAACGAAAATTGATTTTCTTTACATTCATTCATATGAGTGACTCTCTTATAACTAGATAAACTTGTATTTTTTATTAATTCTATTTTTAGCTCAACTTTTTTTTTCAAAGGAAAAAAAAAATAGAGGTAATGTGCATGGCATTCTTGTCTGCAAACTTCAACATTGATCATTACGTTTTAAGTTATTTGTGCATTTACCATCTTATATAAAAAAGATTTTAAGTTGCTTTTTATATCTTTATATGGTAGCCCTGGTTTATTTGTATATATAATGTAAGCCTAATTAATTAAGCATGAACGTTTTGACTTATTTAGCTAACTTTTTTTCCTACTGCCAAACTGTTGAACAATGCAAAAAAGATATCCCGCAGTCAAAAAAATATGATGTCTCTAATTACTCGAACTAATATTACGTTCAGTCAGTTAGTACATGTATATACACTTTAACAAGGTGTGTTATCTACAGGATATTGATAATATATTGATTAACTTATTTTTAATTTATTGATCTACTGTATGAACTAGTTTCATTACTGTTTCTCGTTTTGTATTTTATTTTCAGTTAAGAAATCACCAGAATGAGATAGATTTATTCTTGAACAAGGTTGGAATATTGTACAAGTCTGTCAATACTATAGGTTCATATGACAGTATTGGTGAAGCAGCAGCCAGGAACTGGGCTATGTAATCACTTTGTTTATCTTATACATATATATATAATTATTATACACTTATAAATGAAATATAGAGAAATATCTCAAGTGTCAATGTGAATAAAAGTCGAACTGAAAAAATTAATAAAAGTTCTGTATCTTTAGGAAGCAATCACAAAGCATACTAATCAGTGACTAAAATACCTGCTGGTGTTTGAGTTATTTAATGTTTTAAGTGAACACAGGTGACTGTCCTTCACCCTTGATAGCTGGAAAATTACCTGATGACCATTACAGGCAATCTTTGACTTGAAATACAGTAGAACTTCGGTAAGTCGAAGTTGATGGGAATACTACCAAATTAAATTCTCAGCATTAAAATAAGCAAAATGTCACTTCACTTGAAATAGTACCAAATTAAATTCTCAGCATTGAAATGGGCAAAATGTCACTTCACTTGAAATAGTACCAAATTAAAATCTCAGCATTAAAATAAGCAAAATGTCACTTCACGTGAAATAGTACCAAATTAAATTCTCAGCATTAAAATGGGCAAAATGTCACTTCACTTGAAATAGTACCAAATTAAATTCTCAGCATTAAAATGGGCAAAATGTCACTTCACTTGAAATAGTACCAAATTAAATTCTCAGCATTAAAATGGGCAAAATGTCACTTCACTTGAAATAGTACCAAATTAAATTCTTAGCATTAAAATGGGCAAAATGTCACTTCACTTGAAATAGTACCAAATTAAATTCTCAGCATTAAAATGGGCAAAATGTCACTTCACTTGAAATAGTACCAAATGAAATTCTCAGCATTAAAATGAGCAAAATGTCACTTCACTTGAAATAGTACCAAATAAAATTCTCAGCATTAAAATGGGCAAAATGTCACTTCACTTGAAATAGTACCAAATTAAATTCTCAGCATTAAAATGGGCAAAATGTCACTTCACTTGAAATAGTACCAAATTAAATTCTCAGCATTAAAATGGGCAAAATGTCACTTCACTTGAAATAGTACCAAATTAAATTCTCGGCATTAAAATGGGCAAAATGTCACTTCACTTGAAATAGTACCAAATTAAATTCTCAGCATTAAAATGGGCAAAATGTCACTTCACTTGAAATAGTACCAAATTGAAATTCTCAGCATTGAAATGGGCAAAATGTCACTTCACTTGAAATAGTACCAAATTAAATTCTTAGCATTAAAAATGGGCAAAATGTCACTTCACTTGAAATAGTACCAAATTAAATTCTTAGCATTAAAATGGGCAAAATGTCACTTTACTTGAAATAGTACCAAATTAAATTCTTAGCATTAAAATGGGCAAAATGTCACTTCACTTGAAATAGTACCAAATTAAATTCTTAGCATTAAAATGGGCAAAATGTCACTTTACTTGAAATAGTACCAAATTAAATTCTTCAGCATTAAAATGGGCAAAATGTCACTTCACTTGAAATAGTACCAAATTAAATTCTCAGCATTAAAATGGGCAAAATGTCACTTCACTTGAAATAGTACCAAATTAAATTCTCGGCATTAAAATGGGCAAAATGTCACTTCACTTGAAATAGTACCAAATGAAATTCTCAGCATTAAAATGGGCAAAATGTCACTTTCACTTGAAATAGTACCAAATTAAATTCTTAGCATTAAAATGGGCAAAATGTCACTTCACTTGAAATAGTACCAAATTAAATTCTCAGCATTAAAATGGGCAAAATGTCACTTCACTTGAAATAGTACCAAATGAAATTCTCAGCATTAAAATGGGCAAAATGTCACTTCACTTGAATAGTACAATTAATTCTCAGCATTAAAATGGGCAAAATGTACTTTACAAATAGTACAAATTAAATTCTCAGCATTAAAATGGGCAAAATGTCACTTCACTTGAAATAGTACCAAATGAAATTCTTAGCATTAAAATGGGCAAAATGTCACTTTAACTTGAAATAGTACCAAATTAAATTCTCAGCATTAAATGGGCAAAATGTCACTTCACTTGAAATAGTACCAAATTAAATTCTCAGCATTAAAATGAGCAAAATGTCACTTCACTTGAAATAGTACCAAATTAAATTCTCAGCATTAAAATGGGCAAAATGTCACTTCACTTGAAATAGTACCAAATTAAATTCTCAGCATTAAAATGGGCAAAATGTCACTTCACTTGCCATGGGTTTTATATTGATTTGTTTGTTTCTAGAGAAGAATGTATAAAGAAAGATTGTCAGTATTTCTTCAACGTGGATGGTGATGTTCATCTTGAAAATGATCAAACATTAAAACTATTGATACATCAGAACAGGTGAGACAAGTTTACATTTAGAAAATAGATGTCAAGTTTGAATGCATTGTTGAAAAATAATGCATGATTGGTGCTCAAATTAGCAGCAAAACAATCAATTACTTATTTATCCCAACAACGAAAGTTTGGGGGGGTAAATAGGAGTCACTCGGTGGTAAGGGTCCGGTCGGTCCAGCGGTCTGGTTTGCATTTTCCCTTGTCCGGAGCAATAACTTGAAAGACTTATGGGTTGGAAATTCAATATAACTTCATACAATGGTCAAGCACATTGAGAGGAAGTGCAGTGCACAAGAACCCTTAATTCCATTCTTTGACTAATCCAGAGTTTATTGCCTTTGTTTACTTTTCCTTGTCCGGAGCATAACTTTTGAAAACTACTGGTTTTGAAACTCGAAACAATTTCATACCATTGTCAAGCAACAACATGGGGAAGTGCAAGTGTACAAGAAACCATAACTCTATCTTAAGTAATTACCAGAGTTATTGCCCTTTGTTATTTTTTCCATTGCTTTTCTTTGTGTCCCGGGACTATAACCTAAAGACTAATAAATGGAATTCAATATCACTTCATACAATGGTCAAGCACATTGAGAGGAAGTGTAGTGTGCAAGAACCATAACTCCATCTTGACTAATGACAGAGTTACTGACCTTTGTTACTTTTCCTTGTCCGAAGCATAACTTGAAAACTACTGGTTGAAACTCGAAACAACTTTATACAATTGTTAAGCACAATAAGG
This sequence comes from Ruditapes philippinarum, assembly GCF_026571515.1. NCBI lineage: Eukaryota > Metazoa > Mollusca > Bivalvia > Venerida > Veneridae > Ruditapes > Ruditapes philippinarum. Next base: position 64,037 of record NW_026854087.1, read on the forward strand.
GGAAATGCAGTGCACAATAACCATAACGTTATCTAAAGTAATTACAGAGTTATTGCCCTTTGTTATTTTTCCATTGCTTTCTTTTGTCCGGACTCAAACTTGAAGACTTAATTGTTTGAATTCAATATAACTTCATACAATGGTCAAGCACATTGAGAGGAAGTGCAGTGCATGAGAACCATAACTCCATCTTGACTAATGACAGAGTTATTATTGCCCTTTGTTATTTTTCCTTGTCTGGAGCATAACTTTAAAAATACCGGTTAGAATTCAATACAACTTTATGCAGTTGTCAAGCAAATTAAGAAGAAATGCAGTGCACAAGAATTATAACTCCATTTAGACAAATTACAGAGTTATTGCCCTTTGATACTTTTCCTTGTCTGGAGCATAACTTGCAACATACTGGTTGGAATTTAAAACAACTTCATACAATGGTCAAGCACAATAACAGGAAGTGCAGTGCACAAGAATCATAACTCGATTTTGACTAATTACAGAGTTACTGCCCTTTGTTACTTTTCCTTGTCCAGAGCATAACTTGAAAACTACTGGTTGGAATTCAAAACAACTTCATACAATGGTCAAGCACAAGAACTATAACTCTGTCCAGAGTAAATATAGAGTTATTGTCCTTTGTTACTTTTCCATTGCTTTTTTCTTGTCCAGAGCATAACTTGAAAACTGCTAGTTGGGATTCAAAACAATTACATACTATGGTCAAGTATATTGAGAGGAAGTGCAGTGCACAGAAAGCATAACTCTTCTTTGACTAATTTAAAAGTTTTTTGCCCTTTGTTACTTTTTATTGTCCAGTGCATAACTTGAAAATTAATGGTTGGAATTCAATGAAACTTTATACAATGGTCAAGGGCGGTAAGATGAAGTGCAGTGCACAATAACAATAACTCTATTTGGACTAATTACAGTTATTGCCCTTTGTTACTTTTTTGTCCAGTGCATAACTTAAAAAAACTAGTAGTTGGAATTCAACACCACTTCATTCAATGGTCAAGAGCAATGAGAGGAAGTGCAGTGTACAATAGCCATAACTCAATCTTCAGTATTTATAGAGTTATTGCCCTTTTGTTCCTTTTCCTTGTCTTTCTGGACTTCTTACAGAGTAATCCAATAAAACTTCATCAATGGCCAACCACATTGAAAGGAAATGCAACATACAAGAACCACAACTATCTTTAATTGCCCACAAACCATAACTCTGTTTCAATTCTTTACAAGGTATTTTGTTACTAGTAACATCCTCATTTCCGAAGCAGTCTTGCGGTATTAATCACATTTAGTGATAGTTCTAGTTTTAGTAGATCCAGGTGATAAATGACTAAGCATGTGAAAGAGGAACCATGTATTACTCTGCTACAACACAAGAAATGTTGATATCTATTCCAAATTTAATATGCTAATAGAAAGAGAACTGATAAAAATATGTTGAATTTCATTGGCACGAAGAACTTTTTTCAAAAACATCATTTGGTTCATTGAAATAAAACTAAAAATTTTACAATAGTCACACATACATGTATATAAATGATAAAAATGCCTCATAGATATTGATAATCAGACATAACAAAAATTGATGTTGAACAAAAGTCAGTGTCGAACAACAAAAAAGAAGGGATTTTGACAGTGTTATATATTTAATATATATTTCTGAAATATTGTATTAATTGGGGAATGTAGAAGTACTACTACATTTTGATCATTTCTTTACAGACAATTAATAGCCAGACATTATATATTTGTATATTTCAGATCAGTTTTAGCTCCACTTGTTACTAGAGACGTGGTAAAGCATGGTCTAATTTCTGGGGAGCTCTCAGTGCCACAGGTTTCTACGCTCGGTCGGAAGACTACATGGATATTGTACATGGTGATAAAATGTAAGATATAAAAACTTGTTCATTTATTTCTTTTAACTCACAAATCTGAGTGAAGGTCATGACAAACATGTACCATCAGGTTAACTCTTTACTACATGAGCATAATTATTGTGAAAAATGGCCGTTTTCACTGAAAAGCGTCCTCTTACAACTTCAAACTGCTATGAAACTATGAAAAATGCTTCAATACTGAAGAAACTTGGCACAAAATGTTGACTTGACCATAGCCTTGTAACAGCATGCTCAATCTTAAATTTCCTGTTACCATGGTTACATCTCAAAATTGCAAAAATCACTATTTTGCATTGTTTTTTTCCTTCTAAACTGATTTCAAAGTGCTGCAACTTCTCAGTGGATTGAGATAGAGTAAAAGCCTTTTCAGCGTTGGTTACACGTTACCTTACGATTGACCTGAAGCCATTTTTAGCCTGTCACATGTCAAAAATTTTCTTGGCAAACCCCCGAAACAGAAGGGGGCACATCCCCCATCTGGCAACCCCTTGATGAACCTTTTGAATAGGGTCGGCACCGAAAAAGTGATAACTTTTTTATCAACATTACTCAAACAAAAAACAGTGTTTGGGCCTAAATAGGACATTTTTTTTCACTGTTTTAGGCCTTAACAGGCGGGGGGGGGGTTTGGTTGAAAAGTCTGGTCAAAAGCACTGTCTATATGAGGTAGGTTACCACAGGCTTTTAACCATAGAAATAGATATGCATGGCATAACAATTTAAGTGTAAGATTATTTGTGAGGATTTATTCTAGGAAATGATATTCTTTAATTCATTGTTAAGTTTCTTTCTTAATTTTTAAGTCCTAATATTATTTCATTAATTATAGTATTATAAATGACTGTATACATAATATATATATGGAAGATAAACGTTTAAAGTTTATTTTTAATCTTAAACTTTTAATCTGGTGTTGTTTGTGTTAATAGGCATCAGAGCCGCACTGAAGTCAGAAATGAAATTCATTGATATTTATTCTATTTTAGTGCTAACTATTGATAACCCACAACATCTATAATATTAAATCTTTATCAGAAATATTATGATGATTATTTTAGATCATTAAAGTTTGAAATATTCTGACAGACTCTGACAGTCTGGATGCTGATATGGCATTATGTAAAACTCTGAGAGAAAAGGTATACACACAGCTTAAACCTTAGCCTGCTTGGTACTGATAATTATAAAACTTTCCCACCAGTTTGTAACCAGACCTGCTGGTACTCAGAATTATTGAGCTTTCCCACCAGTTTGTAACCAGAACTGTTGGTACTGATAATTATAAAGGTTTCCCTCCAGTCTGGAATCAGAACTGCTAGTACTGATAATTATAAAGGTTCCCTCCAGTCTGGAATCAGAACTGCTGGTACTGATAATTATTAAGGTTTCCAACCAGTCTGGAATCAGAACTGCTGGTACTGATAATTATTAAGGTTTCCCTCCAGTCTGGAATCAGAACTGCTGGTACTGATAATTATTAAGGTTTCCCTCCAGTCTGGAATCAGAACTGCTGGTACTGATAATTATAAAAGGTTTCCCTCCAGTCTGGAATCAGAACTGCTAGTACTGATAATTATAAAGGTTTCCCTCCAGTCTGGAATCAGAACTGCTGGTACTGATAATTATTAAGGTTTCCAACCAGTCTGGAATCAGAACTGCTGGTACTGATAATTATTAAGGTTTCCCTCCAGTCTGGAATCAGAACTGCTGGTACTGATAATTATTAAGGTTTCCCTCCAGTCTGGAATCAGAACTGCTGGTACTGATAATTATAAAGGTTTTCCCTCCAGTCTGGAATCAGAACTGCTGTTTTATAGGAGCTTCCATTCTCAAGTGGTTATGGTTTCTTATTTTGTACTAGTTGCCCCTCACTACAGTATGGTGAATTTTAGCTAGAGATTTTTTGATAATTTTCTGTAAAGAACCTGTCCAGCTTGCAAACAGATGGTTGGTTGTTCTACATAGGTGCCTTAATGAAATAAAAACATGTAAAGATTTAAAGTCACCATTTAATATTTAAAATGCTTTTATAAAGACAATGTACATAAATTATTTTCTGAAATTTTAAATTTTCAATTAATGTATGATAAATGAATTCAGAAGATTCTTGTTATTTGACTCGATAAGCACAGACACAATAAACACTCATTTTTAGCCGATGACAACAAATTTCATGCTCTAGATAAATAATACCATTGTATAATTTTATAAAAGTGTTTCTATTGTATTGCTTTATAATTGTGTTTATATTGGATTACATTATAATTTACCTTGTATTACTTTATAAATGTGTTTATTTTGTATTACTCTATAAATTCACCTTGTATTACTTTATAAATTGTTTATTTTGTATAACTCTATAAATTCACCTTGTATTACTTTACAGATGTGTTTATTTTGACATTTCAGGGTTATTTTATGTTTATTTTGACATTTCAGGGTTATTTTATGTTTATTTTGACATTTCAGGTTATTTTATGTTTATTTTGACATTTCAGGGTTATTTTATGTTTATTTTGACATTTCAGGGTTATTTTATGTTTATTTTGACATTTCAGGATTATTTTATGTTTATTTTGACATTTCAGGATTATTTTATGTTTATTTTGACATTTAAGGGTTATTTTATGTTTAATTTTGACATTTCAGGGTTATTTTATGTTTATTTTTTGACATTTCAGGGTTATTTTATGTTTGTTTTGACATTTCAGGGTTATTTTATGTTTGTTACAAAAACAGGAAAGAGTTTGGTTACCTGATCAACTCAGATGGAGCACAGACTGGTAGACTTCATATTGGAATTATGGGAAATATTTAATAACCCGTTTGATTGGGGAGAAACGATACATACACCTAAATTATTCACACAGTTTAGCAGAAAATGCTGTCATAGAACAGGTAATGGCAATCATTAATCATTTTGAAATTTTAATTTGAATACATTCCTTGTCCAGTAAGAACATATGTTACGACAATGGTAAGGTTTACAATAGTATGTCTAGTTTTGTGTTCCTCTGACATATAACTTACACGGAGAAGTTGGCAAGTAATTATAGAAAAAATAATTAACTTCTAGTATTAAGTCTATCTGCATTTTTCCAGGCCTTTTTGGCCGTGGAGTTAAAGTGGTGGACTGTGAACCACTTGCCTATGAACCACTTGCCCCTAGTGGTTTGAATCTTTCAAGAACTTAAAGAGTTTTTTTAAGTGAAGAAGTTTGTAAAGAAGATTGTTTTACTCAGGTACCAGCATGTGCCTGAAGAAACATTTTGTTGTGTGAATATATTGTCAATAAATAATAATGATTGGAATACTATTAACCCTTTCACTGCCATACGGGATGGCTTATTCCGTCCCTGGTATTGGGCGTATTTGCCATATGGAACGCTTTGCCGTTTTACTATAAAATCATAATAAAAATAAATAAAAAAATAATAAATATAAATACGATATAAAGAAATAATACTCACCGACAATAATTAATTATAACCTAATCATATTTTGGAAACATTATAATTCGTTATATCTATATAATATATGTAATTGTATTAATTATAATATAAGTATTTTCTTGATAAACGCCTCTGCAATAGGTGATACAATAAAGCATAACCTCTCTGGCAGCGAAAGGGTTATAACCAAGTCTTGGTACCTAACAAATTATTGTCCTTTTAACAAAGTGAACATGAATATTGTCATCCATACTTACAGCATTCCGATGTTTCTGGTTCCATTATACAGAAGTTTGTGATGAGATAGTAGCAGAGTTAGAAAAATGTCAACATTTGGTCGCGGTGGCAGAGCGAGGTATGTTTTGAGCCCGCGTCACAACAAAACCAAGATAATGGTTTTTGCGACCAGCATGGATCCAGACCAGCCTGCACATCCGCGCAGTCTGATCAGGATTCCATGCTGTTTGCTTACAGACCTTTAACAAGTAGAGAAACTGAATAGCGAATAGCATGGATCCTGATCAGATTGCGCATAAAACACAGGCTGGTCTGGATCCATGCTGGTCGCAAACTCATTACGTTGGTTTTGTCGTGACACGGCTCAATTTGTATTCAGTTTTATCTTTATATTAAAAGATCATTAATTTCACCATTATTTATTGCTATGGTAATCATCAAGGTGATCTCATAACTTATGAAAATATAAAACTGTTTAATAATAAACTGTAATACATGTAAAATAAATGACTCGGATTTTGTTAATAGACATTTGATTAATGAGCTAGTGATTTTAAAACTTCAAATTTGGCTGTATGTTTTAATTGACATTTGTAATAAATAACAAACATTAAGTTAAACTGATAGCTGTGAAAAGCTTGAGTTTATTTTTTTGCTCTTTCAAATTAAAGATTATCCTGCTGTAACCAAAATTGTTGAGCGTTAGGCATCAGTCTAGAGCCAGTGTGCAGTCTGACCAGGCTCTATACTGTTCATAGCCTAATTTTTATATTTTAATATTAAAATCCTTTAAATTTCATTGACTTTGAAAACCTGGCAAAATCATTCCACAAGTTTGGCAGATTATTGATTGATTTCGTGATAATTGGTTGATAATTGGTTAATAATTGGTTAATAATTGGTTAAAAATTGGTTGATAATTGTTAATAATTGTTAATAATTGGTTAATAATTGGTTAATAAAATGGGTGTTAAAAATTGGTTAAAAATTGGTTGATAATTGGTTAATAATTGGTTAATAATTGGTTAATAATTGTTAAAAATTGGTTGATAATTGGTTAATAATTGGTTGATAATTGGTTGAATAATTGTTTTTTTTGTAAAATAAAGTATGATTAAGTAGAGTATTATTTTAGGACACTAGTTAGCCTGTGGTTACGAGAATGTACCTACTGACGCTGGTATCATTATGACACAGATTAACCTACAGAATCAATGGCTGGAATCTTGACGTGTTTATGTAAGCTCCCCTAGCACCAAGTTTATCCTGGATACTATAGTAATGTTTAGAATAGCTTAAAGTTGTTTATGCATGTTAGATTTGATGCTTGACATTGCTAGCTCTGCATCCCCTCCCCATACTTACCCTCATTTAACAAAACTCTTTTCGTCTCTAGATGTATTCCAGCATGTCAGATGAGAGCCTGAATTTTCTACTTGCCTTTTTTTATTGCTGTCTTAAAAATGTCATAAATTGAGTTGCCATCTTGTTATAAACTTATATAAAACAAGTCTACCAAAAAGTTCATTTATTATCAGTAATTTTATGACATGACATAAAAAAAGGAAAAGGGGAAATCTTTTGAAAGCAGTGTAATTAAAATTGGAGAGGTAACTAGCGCCAACTTTGTTTTTTTTTTCTATATTTGAGGGATACTTAATCTCTCATGCTCTCCAGTGTGAGCTTATGTGGCATTAAATTGTACAATCTGATTTTAAGTAATGGAACAATGATAATTGACTGGAAAATGTGTCACAGCATCAGAAAGTTTTAAACACAATGGCAAAAACACCATTTAAATTACATGTTGCATAATGGTAATAACTATTCATGTGTAAATATATTGTTTGTTTCAAAATGAATGAAAAGATTGTCATTTTATTATGTAGGTTCACATGTATGATGACAATGTTTTTCTCAACCTTCATGTATGATTGCATGATTCTACTATTTTTTCTGTAACTGTAAACATATGTGGTGTTACAACAGTCATTGTAACAGATGCAGTGTAACAGCCAAGTAACTGTAACAGATGTGGTGTTACAGCCAGTAACTGTAACAGTTGTTGTGTTACAGCCAGTAACTGTAACAGATGTGGTTTTACAGCAAGTAACTGTTACATATATGGTGTTACAGCAAGTAACTGTAACAGATGTGGTGTTACAGCAAGTAAACTGTAACATATGTGGTGTTACAGCAAGTAACTGTAACAGATGTGGTATTACAGCAAGTAACTGTAACATATATGGTGTAACAGTCAGTAAGTGTACAGATGTGGTGTTACAGCAAGTAACTGTAACAGATGTGGTGTTTCAGCAATGTAACTGTAACATATATGGTGTAACAGTCAGTAAGTGTAACAGATGTGATGTTACAGCAAGTAACTGTAACAGATGTGGTGTTACAGCCAGTAAACTGTAACAGATGTGGTGTTACAACCAGTAACTGTAACAGATGTGGTTTTACAGCCCGCCTCCGTGGTCGAGGGGTTAGAGTCGATGACTTCTAATCCAGTTACCTCTCTGGCGTGGGTTCGATCCCCGGGAGATGCTTTGGTAGTTTAGCGCGGAGGAGGTAGTCTAGTACTGGTGTAACTCTCCAGAACAATGGTTAGGAAACTAACCCGCCTATATGACTGAAATACTGTTGGAAAAAGGCGTAAATGAAACAAACAAACAAACAAACCAAACAGTCAGTAAGTGTAACAGATGTGGTGTTACAGTAAGTAAATGAAACAGATGTGGTGTTTCAGCAAGTAACTGATAACATATATGGTGTAACAGTCCAGTAAGTGTAAGAGATTGTGGTGTTACAGCAAGTAACTGTAACAGATGTGTGTTTCAGCAAGTAACTGTAACATATATGGTGTAACAGTCAGTAAGTGTAACAGATGTGATGTTACAGCAAGTAACTGTAACAGATGTGGTGTTACAGCCAGTAACTTTTACAGATGTGGTGTTACAACCAGTAACTGTAACAGATGTGGTGTTACAGTCAGTAAGTGTAACAGATGTGGTGTGTTACAGTAAGTAACTGAAACAGATGTGGTGTTACAGTAAGTAACTGAAAACAGATGTTGTGTAACAGTCAGTAAGTGTAACAGATGTGGTGTTACAGCAAGTAACTGTAACAGGTGTGTGGTGTTTCAGCAAGTAAACTGTAACAGATGTGGTGTTACAGTCAGTAAGTGTAACAGATGTGGTGTTACAGTAAGTAACTGAAACAGATGTGGTGTTACGGTCAGTAACTGTGTAACAGGTGAGGTGTTACAGCCAGTAACTGTAACAGTTGTGGTGTTTACAGCCAGTTACTGTAACAGATTTGGTGTTACAAGCCATTCACTGTGACAGATGTTGTGTTTCAGCCAGTCACTGTAACAGATGTGGTGTTACAGCCAGTTAAAGTAAACAGATGTGGTGTAACAGCCAGTCACTGTAACAGATGACATGGTGTTACAGCCAGTTACTGTAACAGATGTGGTGTTTACAGCCAGTTACTGTAACAGATTTGGTGTTACAGCCATTCACTGTGACAGATGTTGTGTTTCAGCCAGTCACTGTAACAGATGGTGTTACAGCCATTACAGTAAACAGAATGTGGTGTAACATTCAGTCACTGTAACAGATGACATGGTGTTTCAGCAAGTAACTGTAACATATATGGTGTAACAGTCAGTAAGTGTAACAGATGTTATGTTACAGCAAGTAACTGTAACAGATGTGGTGTTACAGCCAGTAACTGTAACAGATGTGGTGTTACAACCAGTAACTGTAACAGATGTGGTGTTACAGTCAGTAAGTGTAACAGATGTGGTGTTACAGTAAGTAACTGAAACAGATGTGGTGTTACAGTAAGTAACTGAAACAGATGTGGTGTAACAGTCAGTAAGTGTAACAGATGTGGTGTTACAGCAAGTAACTGTAACAGATGTGGTGTTTCAGCAAGTAACTGTAACAGATGTGGTGTTTTACAGTCAGTAAGTGTAACAGATGTGGTGTTACAGTAAGTAACTGAAACAGATGTGGTGTTACAGTCAGTAACTGTAACAGGTGAGGTGTTACAGCCAGTAACTGTAACAGTTGTGGGTGTTACAGCCAGTTACTGTAACAGATTTGGTGTTACAGACATTCACTGTGACAGATGTTGTGTTTCAGCCAGTCACTGTAACAGATGACATGGTGTTACAGCCAGTTACTATAACAGATGTGGTGTTAGAGCCAGTTACTGTTACACATGTGGTGTTACAGTCAGTAAGTGTAACAGATGTGGTGTTAGAGCCAGTTACTGTTACACATGTGGTGTTACAGTCAGTAAGTGTAACAGATGTGGTGTTACAGCGAGTAACTGTTACAGATGTGGTGTTACAGCAAGTAACTGTAACAGATATGGTGTTACAGTCATTATCAGAATAACAAGACAAATAATTTATTTGTGATGACCACCCTGAACCTTCAGCTACAATTTTCTTGCATGTTTTATGTCAATCATTCTGTCGCCTTATAGTTGTTATGTATGTCTGTTAACTTAAAAACTCTTATTACTGACTGTACATTAATATGTGAATACTGAAACGAGCAATAATTGACCGGATTACAAGATTACCTTTAATGTTTAAGAGGTCAAAGATTATCACTGTTAACATATTGAAGTTCAAGGTTACATTATCTTACCTTGTGCATTTAAAGTCAGGTTATTGAGAGTCACATTGATGTAACACGGTTACATGGCTTATCACTTTTATATATTGAATACACTAGGTGAATATTTCCTAATTATTTTTAGCAAAATTATGTCAATTCACTAAATTTACAGCTGGTAAAGGTCAAGGTCATGTCCTATATAACCCTCTTGGTTTCTGTATATTCTGCTAAAGTCAGATGGTTTTAGAGACTTTAAATCGTTTATAGACTTACATGTAGATCATTTAAAATATCTATTTATAAAATCTACTGTAAACCTGTTTCAGTTTCACTCAATGAAATAACTTTTCAAGTGTCTTGTACTGTTTCAGTTGTATCGAAGACAAGGAACCTGAAAAGCTTTTGGTTGGCTATTATATTAATATATATCAATGGCATATATGCTAGGATTATGATACAGATAGTAACAGCATGTACAAGCATGTTTGATTATTTCTAGGACGCAAGATTAAGCAGTGGGTACGAGAATGTTCCCACCGATGACATACATATGACACAGATTGATCTGCAAGATGGTTGGCTAGAATTCTTGAGAAAATAATGTATCTCCTCTACAGCTAAAAGTTTACCCAGGCTTTTATTCAGATGTGAGTGATCACGTCATGTGACATAGAGTTTATATTTTGTCTATCTTTGACTGATAATGATGAGGGTCATTTTAATGAATTTATCGCAAAATAATGAGGATACTGTTGCCGTATCATCTGTACAAATGGCATTGGTATTTTTTTTTGTTAACATCCATGTTTAAATTATCATCTTTACAGAACTATTTTTCTTAATTATTTTTCTTTTTTCCATAACTGAACACTTCCATATACCCATTTATGGCAAGTTTCCATAATAAGATAACCAATTATGTGAGTCAAGGGCTAGAAACTATTTTGTTCAAAAACTGGTCTCTATTTTAATTAGAAGTTTTCCATTTTAATTAGAACCCATTCAATTACAGTTTGATATTTACATGGTATTGCTCTCTTTTCTTAAAAAAGAAATTTTCGATTTTGAGTTGCTTTTTTCCGAGTTTCTTTGTCCAAAATTATCAAGGTTTTAAATTAAAAAAATTAATTATTTTTTTAAACCAAAAAGAGAAAAAAACAAATAATAATAAAAAAACACTATGTTGACTATGTTTCCAAACTGAATAAATGAAAATATTTTTAATTATAAAAATAAAGAAGATAATTGAAGATAAGGTTTTTAAATCAGTGATACAAATTTGATTTCCTGCCTTCTACACGAGCATGTAGTGAAGCTTTATTTGTTCTCCTATTTACTGAATGCTGGAATGCCTCTTCTGTGACTAACAGTCTTTTTACTTTGATAATATTTTGTTTCTTTAACTAAAAAAGAGTGTTTGAGCAAGTAAATATGAGCCGCTGCCATTGACAAAACTATGTATTGCGTTTTGCGACCAGCAATGGATCCAGATCAGACTTGCGCATCATCATACCAACCCTTTAAAGTAAAGAAACGATAGCGAACAGCAATGGGATCCTGATCAGACTTGCGGTAATGCGCAGGCTGGTCTGGATCCTTGCTGGTCGCAAACGCACTATGTTGGTTTTGTCATGATGCGGCTCAATTACAAAAATTTGATTATATAAATGTTTGTGTGATAAAGCAGATGAATTTGAATTCAATATTTGGATCACAGTAAGTTGTTATACATTTCTTACCTTAACAGAAAGCTTTATTCACATTCACCATTGCATAATTATATAAGTTACAATTACTGTCAGTTACAAATTACATCTTTATGTAAGAAATATGCTTAGTACATGTTAGTAAATAAGTAACATCTTTATTTAATGAGGTTTCAAGATCATTCATGTGGGCCTCAGTATAAAAATGATGTATAATAATTATGTCAACATGATATTTGAAATAAATGTTTAATAGAATTATAAAGCTATTACTGTATATGTACGCAAGTCAGTTTCTCATACAATAGATCTTACATGAAATTATATATATAATTATATATATACATGTATATATATATCTTACTATATTATTTATCTTTTAACAGCTTCCTCGAGCTATATTAAACTTTGTAGTGAAGTATAACCCAGAACATCAGAAAGAGCTGCGGCCCCATCATGATTCATCTACATTCACCATCAATATTGCCCTCTTGAAATACTCCAAAACTAGACTATGAGGTAATTATAGTAGTCCTCTTACTTATTCATTTGTTATTTTATATCTAAATGTTAAGAGGATATTTTTTCGTTTGAGTGTAATATGGAATATATTTTCACGAAACATGATAAAATGCCACATATTTTCACGAGCCGGCATATCTCATGACATGTTTGTTCATTTTACATTACACCTATAATGCAGCAAGTATAAAAAGTCTTCACAAAAAGTAGTATGCAATCGTACTTGTATTACATACAAATGTATGTAATATTTTTCTTGTGTATGATATGTAATAGTTTTAATTTTGATTGTTGTTGGAATTCATACCTGTATGGTTTGATTTTGGGTGCTTCAATACCTGCGCCAGTTTTCATTTGCTTCATGATATTGTAAATTTTGGTAATTCCCATTGCAACTCTCTTGTACCATGCTTGACCCTCGTTTGGTCTCTCATTTGCCACTGTCTAGAAGAATGGGGCTTCTGGATCAAGCATTTCATTAGCTCTCTGAGAGATTGATATAATTTGTATAATGTGATAGGACACTTTTCAGGGGTTTCTGGTATAGGCCAAGCCTTTGGTTTATATGTTCTGCAAATGAAACCAAAATTTTCAATTTTATATTTAATGCAGTAAATTTGTTAAACTGTTGTTACTTATAACCTAAAAAAGGGAGACATTTTAAATTTAATATTTTATTTTTATATTTTAAAATTTAATGTAATTTTTACCATACTTAAAAATTGAATATTTATTTTTTTCATGTGTTATTTGATTTTCTATGCCAGGTAGCTTAATTGGTTAGAGCAGCCCAAATTTAGTTTCTATTCAGATTTGGGAAGGTTTCAGGTTCAACTCCTGATCTGGCTGAATTTTAAATGCACTATTTTTTTTATTTAATAGATTATCATTATCAGAATTAATAAGAGGATATATTTTCGTTTGAGTGAAATATGGAATATATTTTCACAAAACATGATAAAATGCAACATATTTTCACGAGCCAGAACGGCATTTTTACAGATTATATCTGATATTCCTAGGTTCAGCACCACTTCTAGTTTAGGTTTGGCGCTCGGTGTCATAAATCAGGTACTCTCCGTGTACTATCTGATCTCAATTTTATTTCTCCCCATTTGAGCGTAGAAGCTTCTTTTCCAGTTTGCATACCAAAATTTGATGTGCAAACAAGCCACATGGAATTGAGTAAAGATAGTGGGTTTCCTGTCCCAAGTGTTTCATTTTCAATCATTTTTTGTAGGTGGTGGTCTTCTAGGCACTCAGCAGCATGAGGCTTGTTTCCCTTGCCCAAGGATTTTAGCTCCATTGATTTTTTTCTGAGGCATTCTCTTGTGTTTATAAATTCTCGGGAGTCACCTTTTATACCAACCAGATATTTTTTTTATTTTAAATGCCTTTCTAGGGCAGGCTACCAATAAAGGCTTCCAATGAGCCTGGTTCATACTCATTCCCATTTTTTTCTTGGCTGATAAAATGAACCGTTGCATGTATGTGTCTAGTCTCAATATTTCGACGGCTTTTATAATCTGATATTTCATAGATGTCTGTCTTAAGATATATGCGAGGATTGAGAAGGAATAAGTTCAAAATCAGGAATATCTTGGTCATGATCATTACCTGTAGCATTTTCAAAAGCTTTTTCAATTTCTGACTCAGTCATATTATCAATAATTGAATTTAATGAATAATTAGTTAGATTTAAATCAATTTCTTGTTGTGCTTCCATTTTCTTTGCAGAAGACAAAAATTAGTTGTTGTGGGATAGAAGTAAAAATAAAAATTCAACTCGTTTTTAGCTCACCTTGCACAAAGTCTGTCCACATTTTATTCAAACGACATCTTCTACAATACCACTAGGCCAATATTAATGAAACTTGGCAGGAATACTCTTTTGTATGAAGCTCTATCAAGATTGTTCAAAGAATGCCATTCCATGCTAAACTCTGGTTGCTATGGCAACTAAAAGAAAAAACTTAAAATTCTTATACTTCAAAATGGAAAGGGCTAGAGCTTAGATATTTCTCACAAGGCTTTAGCTTGTTAGTTTTTAGCTCGACTATACGAAGTATATGGAGAGCTGTCCTACTCGCCCCGGCGTCCGCATCCGCGTCCGCGTCCAGATTACAGATTAAAGTTTTGGTGCAGTAAAATATTTTTCACTATAACTTTGTCATTTCTTAAGGTATCAACTTCAAACTTCAAATATATGTTCCTTATCATCAACCACATCTTATGTGACAAGGTTCATAACTCTAGCACCAATATTTTCAGATTTATCTCCCCTTGAACTTAGAATTTTCCTTAAAAAATACTATTTTTTACTGTTACTTCTTTATTTCTTAAGGGATCAACCTCATACTTCAAATATATGTACCTTATCATCATCGCCATCTTATGTGACAAGGTTCATAACTCTAGCACCAATATTTTCAGATTTATCTCCCCTTGAACTTAGAATTTTCCTCAAAAAGTACTATTACTTACTGTTTCTTCTTCATTTCTTAAGGGATCAATCTCATACTTCAAATATATTTACATTATCATCATCCCCATCTTATGTGACAAGGTTCATAACTCTAGCACCAATATTTTCAGATATATCTCCCTTTGAACTTAGAATTTTCCATAAAAAATATTATTTTTTACTGTTTCTTATTTATTTCTAAAGGGATCAACTTCATACTTCAAATATATTTACGTTATCATCATCCACATCTTATGTGACAAGGTTCATAACTCTAGCACCAATATTGCAAGAATTATCTCCCCATAAACTTAGATTTTTTACTAGAAAAATGTTATTTTTTTATTATAACTTTTTTATTTTTAAAGGTATCTACCTCAAACTTCAAATACTTATTCCTTATCATAAATTACATTTTATGTGACAATGTTCATAACTCTTGAAGCAATATTTACACATTTATCTCTCTTTGAACTTAGGATTTTCTTTAAGAAATATAATAACTTCTTTACTTTTTAAGGTATCTACTTCAAACTTCAAATATATATTTCTTATCATTACTCAAATGTTGTGTGACAAGGTTCATAACTCTAGCATTATTTCTAGAATTATTCCCCTTGATCTTGGAATTTATGTTAACAAATATTATTTTTTACTATAACTTAATACATAATAATACATAATTGATTTTTCTTTCATAGTTTTGTCCTCCTTACTGCGTCCAGTATTTTATTAGTCGAGCTTCGCTGTCTCCTGTGACAGCTCTTGTTACAAAGTATATGCAAATTATGGTCTAGAGTTGAACATTTGTCTCTGTTTTGCATAACTATTGTTGTAATACCACTCATATCTCCGTTGCGCAAAAAATCATTGGCGTAACGGAGATTTTTTTTTCAAAACTAGCAAACAAAGTACTTTTAATTGAATTTGCATTAGTATATACTAAATAAAGTCATATGATGATATTACAGAATCAATGTTAAGGTGACAACAGACACTTTCCGTGGTACTCATATATAAATGTCATTTTAACCATATTATTTTAGTAATAATTGTTATTTATTTGAATCTTTGTGCATTAAATGTCGTTCACCATTATAAAAAAAAAAAACATATTTGAAAAAATGCCTTTGTAAATGATTGATTTTGAATAAAATTCATAAATTTTAAATCGTTAGTCATTTTTATTTTTTTCTCTCGGACCCCTATGTTTCACGCTAAATAATTGCATAATACACAAATATAGCACCAGAGAGGGTCACAAGTTGCGGTAACATACTCTAACAACATTTTATGACCCAGTGACATCTGACCAATTAAAGAGCTGCAGATGAATATCAGTTAATAGCAAAAATTTCTTCAAATCTTAATATGATTTACTGTCCGTCTGGTATCTGTCGCACATATCACGTGACTATCGGTAAAATTTGAGGCACTCGGTGGGGGGGGGGAATGGATCGCATTTGCGCACCCCTAGCGAGGTATTTATTTGCAGGGTTTTACATCTCCTTGAAATTTTAGGGGTCCAGTGGATGCACAGCCTAGAAAAGTAGGGGTCCAGGCCTGAATTTTAGGGGTCAAAAATTATATTCACTATAAAAGACTATGAAGGCATGACATTCAGTATTTATGTAAATATCAGCTCCCGGCGTCCCGTGTTATGATTTATGAAATTATAGAGGAGGTTGGCGCATACCAATGCTCGGCGTAAAAATATTTTTTTTATGCTAATAGCAGACGAACAATCGTATGTAATCCCCAACATATAAATTATTAAAATCTTTAAACACTACTGGCATGCAAGCAGTTCCCGTACAGAAGCAGTACCCGTATTTTTCATTTAAACGCTCGATTTTTACCTGCATTCTTCAAAAATTCATTTCAAATCAAGCAAATACATAAACGAGACAAAATCTAAGTGTCAGTTTAGCAGTACGTATAAAAAGTCTCATTTTAAATCACTTTCACCTGTGCGTCGTCAAAACGTGACCTTGTTTTCTCTGGGGGATTCCGTCATTGCGCGCATGCGCAAAAATACTTACACGTGAGGCTTGTTAAAGGGTTTTCCACTAATACCACCTGTTTACAAATAAGTAGGCAATGTGATGAAAACTTGTTTAATTATCAGAATTTTGACCAATATTACAATATAAAATAATTGTATGCCTTTGATGCGTAAAATATCATGCATACAAGCATGCTATTGCATGTGAATGCGTTGGGGTAACGGTACCGGGTAATAGATACCCGCGTTTAGTCTACGTTCTATTTCCTGAATTACATCTATTTATCTCTTAGATAATGGTCTGTTCAACAATTGTAAATGAAAAATAGGTCCGATATAATAAAATTGTATAATTGTAATGGGTTAGATTTTATGTACGGGAACTAATTCTCTTCAAACAAAATAATGGATAATTTCGGTACCCCATATGAGGCCTCATAAGTAAGGGTTATTCTATGTTTAGAACATGATGGAATTTCCATGATTTGTGTGACGAGCCGAATATTGATGTGTAACATTCAAATTTTGGTGAGTGAGCGCAATAAAAAATAATGTTTAAGTAACTATGATTTTTGTACGGGAACTGCTCGCATGCCAGTAGAGTTCTGGGGCTGTAAAATTTAAACTAAAAGTTGGGTACTTGTAAATGTATGAACCTAATTTGGTTAATTGTTACAAATTATTCAATATGTTTTCATCATACAGGGCACTTGACAACTTTTGGGGACTTTTGCGTCATTTTAAGACAAAAGGGGAATTTTTAAGTCATATATGTTTGTTCACACTAAAAATGTATAACACTATTTTGCAATCTGCATGGGTTATGATTTTAATGTTTTTGTTATTGTTGTCAAACTGAGAAATTGTTATTTTAAGCTTTTGTTCTTATGTCAAAATTGTGAACAAAAGTGTTCCCGAATTTTTTTGAAGAGAAAGGTGGCAATGGAGACAACTGAATTCTTCCATTTTGCCTGTCAATAAACAAATAAATACGTTAAATGATAAACGTTTTCTCCTTAAAGGGAGACACAGGCAAAATTTTCATTTCTTAGTTTTGAATTTTTCATTCATTATTCTGTAAATGCCATCACAATGAATATATTTAACAGTCAAAGGAACAAAACTTTCTCCATATAAAGAATTAAATGGTGGTTTCCTAACTTGACCCGTGTGGGTCAGGTAAGAGCGCTAGCATTTCACAATAGTTGTCAAAGTGAACTCTGGAAACGTTAAGGAACATGTCAAATGAATGACACGGGCTTGTTTCAATCATATAATATCCACAATATCTGTTATTGTAACTTCAAGGGTTTGTTCAAGTCACATGACTTGTTTTAAAACTATTTGGTGATTCGATTGGCGTCTAAATTTTGTTCAATATATATAGATATATTTACGCTTCAAACCCAAAATATATAGAATTTAGACAGAAATTCAAGCTGAAACTTCAAGAAAAGTCATTTTAGCCTGATTTGAGTACATAAGACCATTTTAATATTTTTGTCATTATTTTGCCTGAATATCCTTTTAAATCTTTAAAAATACTCACAAGTCAGGGTACAGATAAAATTTGTAAACTCACAAATAGGGTTCACAATCACCAGGAAGTAACGTTCAGTTTACGGAATTGACCTCCTTGGATAAACTCTTATTTTAATATTCAAAAAACTGCAATATTGTTTGCAGATGACTAAATTATCGTTTGTTATTGATTATTTTAGTAGTTCGATATCACAAATCAATGTTTAACTAAATAAACCTTTAAATAAGACGGATTTTTGTTCGTGTTCAGTGTTGATCACCTGAAAGCAGTTCGTGAGTTTCGATTATTTTTTAGCTTTAATGCTAACATTTATATTTTGCATAACTTAAATGTTTAGTAAAGTTTCTCTTCTACGATATAAATAAAGATTTACTAACCTAACGTCCATAAGTATCAATATAAATACCAATAATATTATATTAAAATAAGTCAAGCGTCAGAAAATGGCTGACACTGACATCTTCTCACAGGATCCGGTTGGGGTTCAAATTGTTTATATACTGTGGTAATACTTAATTATCTTCATCATATTGTTAACTAAGCAAGAAAATTACGTAATTTTGAAATAACCTACCCTCGCAATAAAATCAAATTTAAACTTGAAAATCTTCTCAAAACGACTTTCCAAACAGAAATTTTTGAATTCATTTTTGAAACATGAAAATGGTTCATGTAGAAAAATAAGAGAAGAAAAACTGAATTGACAAATGAGAATTTTGGTCAAACAGTCTGCCACGTGAAATTCTGACCTTCCTGAGATCCCTGTTGTTTGTTGTTGTTGTTTTTAACCAGGTTTTTAACGAAAACCGGGTTATTATAATGCCGAATTCGGCGGGCGTCAACTTTTGGTTTCCGCTCAATAACTTAAGTTTGCTTTGGCCTATTGACACCAAACTTGGTGTGTAGGTAGCTTATATCAAGAGGCAGCTTGGGATTGCTACCCAGGTGTCTGTGATCAAGGTCACTGTTACTAAAAATAGAAATTCAGTTTCCGCTCAATAACTTGAGTTTGCTATGAACTATTGCCACCAAACTTGGTGTATCAATAGCTTATATCAAGAGGCAGCTTGGGATTGCTACCCAGGTGTCTGTGATCAAGGTCAGGGTCACTGTTAATAAAAAATAGAAATTCAGTTTCTGCTCAATAACTTGAGTTTGCTTTGGCCTATTGACACCAAACTTGGTGTATGGATAGCTTATATCAAGAGGCAGCTTGGGATTGCTAACAAGGTGTGTGTGATTAAGGTCAAGGTCACTGTTACTAAAAATAGAAATTCAGTTGCTGCTCTATAACTTGAATTTCCTTTGGCTCATTGACACCAAACTTGTTGTATGGATAGCTTATATCAAGAGGCAGCTTGGGATTGCTATCCAGATGTCTGTGATCAAGGTCAAGGTCACTGTTACTAAAATAGAAATTCAGTTTCTGCTCAAAACTTGAGTTTGCTTTGGCCTATTGACACCTAACTTGGTGTATGGATAGCTTATATCAAGAGGCATTTTGGGATTGCTACCCAGGTGTCTGTTATCAAGGTCAATGTTACTGTTTCTGCTCAGTAACTTGAGTTTGCTTTGGCCTATTGACACCAAACTTGGTGAATGGATAGGTTATACCAAGAGGCAGCTTGGGATTCCTATCCAGGTGTCTGTGATCAAGGTCAAGGTCACTGTTAATAAAAATAGAAATTCAGTTTCTGCTCAATAACTTGAGTTTGCTTTGGCCTAATGACACCAAACTTGATGAATGGGTAGCTTATATCAAGAGGCAGCTTGGGATTGCTACCCAGGTGTCTGTGATCAAGGTTAATGTACATGTATTTAGTTTTTATGTTATAACTTGAGTTTGCTTTGACCTTTTGACACCAAACTTGCTGAGTGGCAGCTTTGGATTGCCACTAAGATATCTGGGAGCAAGTTCAAGGTAATTTGCTTACAATAGAATTTTCAGCTTCTACTCAATAACTTCAGTGCTTTTTGACCTATTGATTGCTGTCACATCAAAACTTAGTCGTTGAAAACCTGGTTTTCGTCGCATTGCGGCGCTTCTTGTTTTTTTTAGAAAGGGTGTTCTAATATGATAATCCACAGATGCTTGGGCCAACATGATACCCCTGAGTAAACACTATCAAAACATATTTGAATATTTAAACACTAATGGGATATCTGTTACAACTATAATACTGGTTTTCGAAAAAAAAATTACATATATGAAAAAAAAATACTGTTTACCATCATGTATTGAGACTTGATTCTGGGCAGGCAGGCAAATTGGTTGGGCCAATTTTCGTAACAGTTTTTTCAGCAGCTACTTATCAAAGTCTCATGATATTTAGTATACAGCATTAACTCATTGTCCCATACCATGGGATTCATGTTTACTGACCAAGTTAAATTCATAATAATGGTCAATGGTACAAATTTTTCGTAACAATTTTCTCAGCAACTACTTATTACAGCCTCTTGATATTTTGGTAAACAGCATTGATATGATTTCAGGTATGTCGCTCATCCAATTTCCGTTTGCTGACCTAGATGCATTTTCGCCATTAATTGTAAATGGAAGGAAATTTCCGTAACAGTTTTCTTAGCAACTACATATCACAGCCTCTTGATATTTGGTAT
Organism: Ruditapes philippinarum; assembly: GCF_026571515.1. NCBI lineage: Eukaryota > Metazoa > Mollusca > Bivalvia > Venerida > Veneridae > Ruditapes > Ruditapes philippinarum. Next base: position 85,138 of record NW_026854087.1, read on the forward strand.
TGTGACTGCATTAACACGTTGTCCCAAGTTCAGGTCTATCGCTTATCCACTTCCTGTTTACCTACTTAGTTAAATGTATGATATTTAATGGTCAATGGTAGGAAATTTTTGTAACATTACAGCCTAATGAGTCATGTTATTTGGTATACAAATGCAACCCGGCCATTTTTGTCTTTGACCCATTTTTGTGTCGCCTCTACGGAGTAGTGGCAACATATAGGGATCACTGCTCCGTCGTCTGTCTGTTCGTCCGTCACAAAACTTGTCCGGACTACTCCTCATAACTACTGGTGCAATTTCATCCAAACTTTACAGGAATGATCAGTACCAAGATCTGTAGCTCAAGTCCATGCGCATATTGCATGGGTTTTCCGGTTGAATGATTTTTAGCTCGATTTTTTTTTTGTAAAAAAAGTAGAGGTATTGTTATAGTCGCGGCGGCGTTGCCGTCCTCAAACTTGTACCTGGATCATAACTTTTTTATTTCTTGGTGTATTATCTTCATACTTGGCCACAACAACCCTTTGGACAAGACCTTTCATTAGACCACACGAACCTTGACTTCATCCATAAATGACCTTGACCTTCAAGGTTAAAAGTCCAAATTTTGCTTGTTCATGCTGTTACTGGCTGTAACTTTGTTATTTTTGAATGGATTGTCTTCAAACTTGAACATAATAATCTTCAAGGATATCCCTTAAAATAATTTGACAGTCCTTGACCTTCACTTATAAATGACCTTGACTTTGAAGGTCAAATTATTGAAATTTTCATGTTTTTGGCTATTATTGGCAGTAACTTTGTTATTTTTGAATGGATTGTCTTTAAACTTGAACATAATAATCTTCAAGGATAACCCTTAAAAATAACCTGAGAGACCTTGACCTTCACTCATAAATGACCTTGACTTTGAAGGTCAAATTATTGAAATTTTCATATGTTTGGCTATTATTGGTTGTAACTTTGTTATTTTTGAATGGATTGTCTTCAAACTTGAACATATTAATCTTCAAGGATAACCCTTAAAAATAACCCGACAGACCTTGACCTTCACTCATAAATGACCTTGACTTTGAAGGTCAAATTATAGAAATTTCATGTTTTGGCTATTATTGGCTGTAACTTTGTTATCTTTGAATGGATTGTCTTCAAACTTGAACATATTAATCTTCAAGGATAACCCTTAAAAATAACCCGACAGACCTTGACCTTGACTTTGTTTTGGCTGTAACTGGCTGTTACTTTGCTATTATTGAAAGGATCAACTTCATATTATAACAGAACATACTTAAAGACAAGACCTTGTTGTTTATCGTGACTTCACCATGTGACTTCAGCACCTGACTCCACCACGTGACTCCACCACGTGACTTCCACGTGACACCACCACGTGACTCCACGTGACACCACCACATGACTACCATATGACTCCACCACTTGACTCCACCACGTGACTCGGCCACGTGACTCGGCCACGTGACTCCACCATGTGACTTCCACATGACTCCACCACGTGACTCCACCACGTGATTCCACCACGTGACTCCACCACGTAACTCCACCACGTGACTCCACCTTGTGACTCCACCACGTGACACCACCAGGTGACTACAACGTGACTTCACGTGACTTCACCACGTGACTCCACAACTTGACACCACCACTTGACACCACCACGTGACACTACAACGTGACTCGACCACATGACTTTGCAACGTGACTCCACCATGTGACTCCACCACGTGACTCCACCACGAGACTTCACCACGTGACACTACCATGTGACTTTGAATTGGTTGTCTCTATTTATATATATATATAAATAAGTAAATATATATATATATATATAATATATAGACAAAACTAATGGGACAAAACAGAATGATTAATTTTATAAAAAGGATACGTTAATATTTTGTTTAAACATTTCTTTGTTTGCTTTTAGAGAAAGTAAAAAGTCGAGCGTTGCCCCGGCCCGGCGGTGGCTCTTGTTGGCCGAGTTATGGCCCTTTGATAAAAAGTTGTTTTTTTCTGTGTCTGGCCAGATATACAAAAGCTTGTCCGGACTACTCCTCATAAACTACTGGTGCAATTTCATCCAAACTTTACAGGAATGATCAGTACCATGTCTAGTTGTGCATATTGTCAGCATTTTCCGGTTCAATGATTTTTGTCAGAGTTATGGTCCTTTAATAATTTTTATTTTTAAAGTTTGTCCTGACTTCTTCTCTTATACCACCAATTTCAATGAAACTTTACAGGATTGATCTGTAGCTCAAGTCCGTGCGCATATTGCACAGGTTTTTCGGTAAATGATTTTTGGCCGAGTTATGGCCCTTTGATAAAAAGTTGTTTTTTTCTGTGTGTTGCCAGATACACAAAAGCTTGTCCGGACTACTCCTCATAAACTACTGGTGCAATTTTATCCAAACTTTACAGGAATAATCAGTACCATGTGTAGTTGTGCACTGTCCGTCTGTCACAAAATGAAATTGGCCGTCATGAGGCGACACATGTGATCACTGATCGCTCTTGTTATTTAAGTATTATCCAAATTTGTACTTCGTCTTGTTGATAATGATGTCATTGTTAAAATTTTCATGATGTAAACACGCTATAGGGGGTGTATTTTTTAGCAACCTGTACTTTAAAGAAAAGAAAAAAAGAGGTATTTCTATACACTTGTTAGCATTCCTGTTGCTGTGGGCCAAAAATACATTACATTTGACACTAACCTTTAAATGACATTAAAGAATTTTATAAAAAAGAAAAATACTTAGAAGATCTATTCATTAAGGTGATTGAGTGATATAGGGCCATTATGGCCCTCTTGTTATTTATTTTTATTTTTTTTATTTATTTAAATTATTTTTAGCTCACCTGTCACTTTGTGACAGGGTGAGCTTTTGTGATCGCTTTTTGTCCGTCGTCCGTCCGTCGTCCGTAAACTTTTACTTTAAATGACATCTCCTCATAAACCACTGAGCCAATTTCATCCAAACTTCACAGGAATGTTCCTTTGGTGGTCACCTTTGAAAATTTTTCAAAGAATTTAATTCCATGCAGAACTCTGGTTGCAATGGCAACCAAAAGAAAAAACTTTAAATATCATCTTCTAAAAAAAACCAAAAGAGCTAGAGCGTAGATATTTGGCATGAAACATCTTCTAGTAAGGGTCTACCAAGTTTGTTCAAATTAAAGCCCTGGGGTCAAAATTGGCTCCGCCCCAGGGGGTCATTGATTTTTCCTATATGCATATAGTAAAAACTTAAAAATCTTCTTTTAAAGAACCCAAAGAGCTAGAGCTTAGATATTTAGCATGAAACATGTTCTAATGGATGTCTACCAAGTTTGTTCAAATAAGAGCCCTGGGGTCATAATTGGCTTCGCCCAAGGGGGTCATTGATTTTCCCTATATGAATATAGTAAAAACTTAAAAAATCTTCTTTTAAAGAACCCAAAGAGCTAGAGCTAAGATATTTAGCATGAAACATGTTCTAATGGATGTCTACCAAGTTTGTTCAAATAAGAGCCCTTCGGTCAAAACTGGCCCCGCCCCAGGGGATCATTGATTTTCCCTATATGAATATAGTAAAAACTTAAAAAATCTTCTTTTAAAGAACCCAAAAAGAGCTAGAGCTAAGATATTTAGCATGAAACATGTTCTAATGGATGTCTACCAAGTTTGTTCAAAAAAGAGCCCTGGGGTCAAAATTGGCCCCGCCCCGGGGGACATTGATTTTCCTTATATGTGTATAGCAAAACTTAAAAATCTTCTTGGAAATAACCCGAATAGCTAGAGTTTAGATATTAAGCAAGAAACATCTTGTAGTAAGTGTCTACAAAGATTGTTCAAATATAAGCCCTGGGGTCAAAACTGGCCCTGCCCCAGGGGTGTCATTGTTTTTAAATATATGTGTAAAGAAAAAACATAAAAATCTTCTTTGAAAAAAACCCTTAGATGTTTAGCATGAAACATCTTCTAATAGTTGTCTACCAATATTGTTCAAATAAAAGCCCTGGAGTTTAAACTGGCCCCGCTCTGTGGGGCCTATATACAGGTGAGCGACTTCAGGGCCATCATGGCCCTCTTGTGTTAAAGTTTAAAATTTATGAGAATTTAGGTTGGCAAAATATTATCACTTCAAAGTTTTTTTTTTTTTTCATAATAGACAGAGTTTGAGAGACTAATTATTTAGGACAGTTGAAAATCCAGTTCAGGGTGCTTGTCAGGAAGATACCATTAATCATGAGGAATAACAGGTTAGTTTTATAAAAAAAACATACAATTATGATAGTAGGGGTGGGCAGGATAGGTGTTGATGCCAGAATTTTAAGTTTTCAGTTCCCAACAGGTTTACCCTTTGTTTTTGTATTTTCATTTGTCCGTCTGAAACCATTTCTACTTTTTTATTACCTTCTAACTTTTTATTATGCGGCAGTTATGCCCCTTTTACTTTGAAAATAATGTGAAATTTTAGGTTTTCATTCATTATCTCCCCAACGGTATTACACATTCAACTTAAACTTGATATATGAATATGTCATGAAAAGATACAGGTCAAGTTCGAATTTGGTCATGGTTAAATGATTTTTGACAGAGTTATGCCCCTTTTACTTAGAAAATAATATGAAATTTTCAGTTTCCGTTAATTATATCCCCAACAGTATTATACATTCAACTCAAACTTGACATATGGATACGTCAAAAGAATGCACAGGTCAAGCTCAAATTTGGTCATGGTTCGATGATTTTTGGCAAAGTTATGCCCCTTTACTTTGAAAATAATATGAAATTTTCAGTAATACACATTCAACTCAAATTTGACAAATGGATCTGTTAAAGGAATGCAAAGGTCAAGTTTCAATTTGGTTCATTTATAATCTCCTCTAGGGTATTAATCCTCTTGAATTTTGAAAAAAATGAAGAAATTTAAGTTTCAGTTCATTATCTCCCCAATGGTTGTACACATTCAACCCAAATTTGACATATAGATACATCTTAAACAGTTAAGTTTGAATTTGGTCGTGGTTCAATGATTTTAGACAAAGTTATCTTTCTTGAATGTTGAAAAAATTTTGAATTTTCGGTTTCAGCACTCTTACTTTTGTGGAAATGAATGTAGCCATTATTTTGGCTACAAATATGCAATATGCAATTAACCAAAGGTTAACACTGAATATTTTCAGTGCCTTGAACTTTGTATAAAAATGGTTGTGTTAACAATGACTAGTTTTAAGGGCTTTGAACTGAAAATGAAAAAAATAATTTGTGCAAACAAAAATGAAAAATAAATATTATTACATCTGAAATTTTAGCTGCATGTGTGGGCATCCGTGGCGTGACGACACATTTCTTGTTTCTATTTTTCTTCCAAAACCGCCTACAGCTACTCCTACTGTTTACATGAAAAATTAAATACCACCCAAGTAGGGCCTAGTAGAAGAACCATGACCTTTGACTTTCAACAAAGACATGATTGCTATAAAAGAGTGTTACAAGAATAGAGAAATATTAACAAATAATTTCTCATATTCTCAATGTGCCAAATTATTTCAATAATCATCCATGAATTTATGACAAAGATATGACTAGACACAATGTACTGTTTTGAAATCCAAATATATATACATTTGTAATCTTCATATTTCTAGCTGTTTACTTGGTGTTTGTGTGTGATAAGTTTTCCTGATATTAGTATGTCACAAAAGTCTAAGTTAAACCTTTAACCTTCAAACATGGTCATACTCATAACAAATTTAAACCAAAACATATAACATATGTCAATGAATGACAAATATATTGACTGAACATGACTGTCAATGCATTACCATATCATGACTATGAATTTGACCTTTCACCTCCTGAACTTAATTTTGTTCATTATATGTCATCTTAAAAACAGCAAATTTATTTCAATGTCCATCCATGAATAACAAAGAAGATCACCTATCATGACATTTGACCAACATGTGTGTTCTTGACCTCTTAACTGGGGCTTAACATTTCATCATCATGTTTAACACATCCTCCGTGGTCGAGGGGTTAGAGTCGATGACTTCTAATCCAGTTACCTCTCTGGCGTGGGTTCGATCCTCGGGAGATGCTTTGGTAGTTTAGCGCGGAGGTAGGTAGTCTAGTACTGGTGTAACTCTCCAGGAACGATGGTTAGGAAACTACCCGCCTATATGACTGAAATACTGTTGGAAAAAGGCGTAAAATGAAACAAACAAACAAACAAACATCCATGCAATGTACTTCACTTCAGTGTTGTTATATTTTTCTGGTCCTTTGGGATCATCGATGCCAGCACTATTAAGTGTTGAGAATTGAGTACCGCTCCAGCCGGTGCTAGGGGGCGTGAGGGATGTTGCATGTATTCATTTTCCCTCATGTACAGACTCAATCAAACCGAGTCTGCAATTCTCTTGTAATATTGTTGTGATTAATGCTTCCGAGGGATCACTTTGTTTCCAGATTTTTCTATTAAAGTCCATCCAGGAATGACCGTATTGTTGACAGACATGACCATCAATGCTTCAAAAAATGTTGACTTTGGAATACATGTGTGACCTTGACACCAGATTCTTGCATGTGACATGTTGTCATCATGTACAAGTTTCTTATGACAAGATATTCTGGAGTTCATCAAAGAATGATGAACATCACCCTTTCATGAAAAAAAAAGCATATTATGACTTTGGAATTCAAGCATGACATTGACCTTTGAGCTCGGATACACCTTTCACATGGTCAACACATGATGATGACTTGTTGCTTTCAAGAATCGGGAGTGCAGCTTATATGTGAAAGTCACACTTGTACGTCAAACGTTATGATATGATTGTGATATATTTGTGTTTTGTGCATAACTTTGCAATTCATGGATTGATTTTGAAATACTTGCGCATTGAGATTTTTGTTACACTGGATATATTCATAGTAAGTTTAAAACATATAAGTCCTTAAAGGCATATACCAACTTAAGGAGTAACTTCAATAAACATTTTTATCTTCAGTCAAATACTGTTGACTATAAATAAATACATTCCCTTTAGAATAGTTAAGAAAGACAATGACAAACCCTTTTATATGCAATATGTAAATGCCCATCAGCATTGCTATTCAGAAATCAAAAGAGTCATAATATAGGAGTTATAAGGTAGGACAATTTGTTTTTGAAATGCAAAATTGTCTCAGTTTTGGCCGTAAGACTGAAACACAGCCTAGCTTTGTAGCTCAAATGTTTGTTAACACTTTAAATGTTTTGTAAAATGATATAAATGTGTATTAATGTTATAAGATCTTTTTTGTCTAGTCCATAATTTTCTCTTTCGTGGATAGAGTTTGAAGAATCAATTAAAAGTAAACTTACTAGGGACATTGCCAATGTCTAGAAGGTGACTCCTTATCATGCTAATTGTACCCTCCTTTTGGAAGAAAAACGGGATATAGAACTGTGTGTCCGTCCATTATGTTCCCCACCTATTCTCACAAGATAGGCCCAACTTAAATTGACAAAATGTTAAAAAATGAACTTGTTTTTTATCAAAGTTTTATTACATAGATGGTTAAAGAGATATCTGTCTGACAAATTGAGAAAGTTACAGCACTCAAACTCGATTATTATCTGTAGAACAGCCACTGAAACAAATTGGAGTACTTTTGCAAAATGTAATTTACGTTACCTTAACTAAAAATAAACCAATGGTCATATTAAAAGATATTTTGATATATTCTATAAATGCACTTGATACAGATTGTCACTTCGATAAATAATTTGCCAAAGTAACATTACATATTTTATGCACAGGTTTTAATAAAACCGTACACCAAGCTTTAACTTTTTCATTTATGTTGGGTTGACTATTTCTCATTGTTATACTTATTTAGTTGATTTTATTATGAATTATAAGCACCAAATATTAACATACAACAGTATTTGCCTTTAAAATATATTTTGTATGCAGCATACACCAATACAAACATAACTAGAAAATGGTAACGTAAATTACAAAGTATCACCTTTAACTGGGCAACAGCAAAAAAACTATATTTAAAGATAAAATGACAGCTATGTTTCTTTTTTTTTTTGCTTTTGAATAATCTTAGATGTAATTATCAGTAATAAGTTCGTCTACTGAGATAAATTTATGAAAGGTTTATGCTCAAACATATTCATTTATCCATTTCTTTAAGAAACTAATAGCTTAAGGCCGTAAATACCTCGTGAATGCCATTAAGACATTATCTTTTTTATCATATATATAAAAAAAATATAAAACTATTACAAAGTCTATGACTTGGTTTAAAGCTGTTACTTTCAGACCCAAAATAACAAATGAACAAAGTAAAAAGAATATACCAGTTAGGTAACGTAGATTACCTTATATTCAAGAGTTTTTTATATATGTTTGAACATGTCAAACAATAAAATGTTGATGTCAGAGCTACTGCGAAAGAAAATAAATCAATTCATAAATTGAAATAGAAAAGTCAGATCAAACGCATAAGAAAATCTTTTTAATTTTTAAGCATGATGAAATTCAAAGTTTAAAAAAAAAACACAAAAAAAACCCAACGGCTTTGTTTGAAATCATTTATTTAAAGCGACCTTCTGTTTTTCTGAAGCTTTTATATAAAAGTCAAATAAAAAAAATATGGTGGAAAATTATATTTGCCATCATAAATTACAGAATCAATAATTAAACTCCTGGATTCCTCTAATCTACATGTCCGCTATCTAATTGTATATTTAGTAAAGCGTGTGATTCGTTTTCCGATTTCTATTTTTAGAAACAAACATCACCGGCGTTCTATAAAATTAAATAAATCTTTAGGACACTGTTTTAAAGTAGTCATTTACTTACATGGATTATGTTGAACTTTTCTAAGATAAAATTACTGAAATACTTAATTTGAAAAAAAACAAAAAAACATTTTCGAACAAAACTGAAAGCTGAATGTCGCGCTTTAAAATTATCTTATCTCGTCCTCTTTTAACCTGAAAGAGCGCACATAACAAATAACTTTTGGATGTCTTCTTAACTTGACACAAATCTTGGCGGCATTGTTTGGCCAATTGAAAGTTGGTGCTTTGACCCCTTTACATTTTCGATTTTGCTAGTATGAAACAAGAAAATCGTCATCAGCTTATGGACAACCTCTTCAATCAAAAGTCCAAGCCAGTACCAATGTGCCGAACTACTATTTTCGTGTTTCCGGGTGCTTGAACGTACACCATTTTTCATTATCGACAATCAGTCTGTCTTCTTCTTGAACACAACCAGACCAATAATTTATTAACTTGTATTTGAGTCTCAAGCTCCTTTCATTCTGTGTCAATTTCTTGACATTTTTTTCTGACATTCTATGTTGCTGGTCGCTTAAGCCCCCCCCCCCCCTTTTTTTTATCTTTTCACTTGTTGTTGCTCAGTATTGATTTTGTTCTTTTTCGTTCTTTTTTCAAGTTATTTTACTCCTTATGTTGATTTTTTCCTCCTACAAAAGGCTCGCTGTATATCAGCTATGATATACCATGCTAGCTGAAACAAAGAAAAAGTAATCTACGTTACTTATTTTGTAATCAACGTTACCATTTTTAGAAACCATTTATTTATGCCTAAATTAACAGTTTTTTCTCCAGGAACAAACAGAGTTATTACATTAAAACTACCATATAATGATCTACAATATAGGAACATGTAAAATATTTGGAGAAGAACTACTTATTGGTGTTGCAGATATCACAAGTTGATATTTTTGTAATCTACGTACCAACATTTGTATCACATTTGTTACACCTTTATAAAATCTTAGATGATCTGGTATAACACAGATAACATACATGTATCTCTGTAGATCTGTGTATGATAAAAAACTTTATGCAACAAAATCTTTTGGTAAGTAAAATAGGTAAGTAAAAATGAAGACAAAAAAAACGGATTTGTTAAAAACTTGGGCCATGACGTAAACTATTATATGCAATAAATGTTTTGAATTATGAGTGTACAAGATTAATTTCATTGAAATTAAAGATGTATAATTCAATTATAATCTTAAAATATAATAAAAAACATTTTATCACTTACCTTGTTTTACTTTTCTGAAGATAACTGGAACTCAGTAATATAGTGTTTCTACGCGGAAATTGCAAATGCAAATGGCGGAATAAGTGGCAATTTGAAATAAAGGGAAATAAACTATGTGTATATTGATCTAGAAGTATATATAGCGGAACCTTGAAACAGCTGAACATTATCTCGTACATTAAAATCAAATTATTTGCAGAAATTGAAAAACCGTGGTAACGTTGATTACATCTCGTAGATTACATTTATATTAATTGTCAGGAGCATGATTTTTTTTACAAAAAATTAACTTTTACAAAATAAAGAAATATTGAATGTTTAACAAGTCTAATCTAATTGATAATAGTCTATAAAGAGCACCCTATGTCACAATATTTGAGTAATAGCAGTAACGTAGATTACATTCTTAAATTACTTTACAAATATAAAGTTTTGTGTTTCTGGTGTAATGTTTTTTATGAAATGAGTTAATCATTGTATCGCGTATTGTTTTATACTATGTTTTAATTAGTATTTTCATCTGTTTAAACACCTTTTTTAATGTGTTTATTGCCTGTGTATTTTTGTGCGCAAACTAAGTAACGTAGATTACATTCGATTGGAGACAAGAAAGTTTTGTTTTATAACGAATAATGCAAAGAGCTTCATACTCAGAAATTCTTTTAATTTTCAAACTTCAACATGTCGTGAAACAACAATTAAAAAGATATGTTCAGTTTTTAACAAATTGATGCAGCACTTGTGTGTTAAATCATGTAACCCTTTACAGAGACAGCGTATTTTTCTTTTAAATTGATATCATTTGTTCATTTATTTTTCTAAATACCAGTTTCTGACATCTATTGTGAATATGATTTAAAAGAAGGAACCATGTAATGTTGAAAAAATAACAAAACTCAACTGTATAATTGTATATGTTTCGACTTTTGTCAAGAGACACTCAAATTTCAAACTTGGGCCTATCTTGTGAGAATAGGTGTCCCGTGTCCAGTCCATAACTATGTCATTTTTCAAAGGAATTTGAAATAACTTGGCACAAATGTTTGTTATAATAAGACAATGTATCATGCATAACAACCGGATCCCTACCTCCAAGGTGAAGGTCACACTTGGAAATCAAATGTCAACATTGACTGTTTGAGGGTATATGTAGTGTCCGTTCCATAAATTTCTTTTCTATGAATGGATTTTGAACATTGTTTGCACTAATAATTACAATATTGAGAAATGTGTTCTTGTGCAAAAACCAGTCACCTACCTCCAATTTAAAGGTCACAGTTAGAGGTCATATATTAACATAGTCTGTTACAGGGTATATTTTGTGTCAGGTCCATAACTTCTTCAAAGATCAAGGGATTTTGAAATTATTTGCACAAATGTTCTCAATGACAAGTCGACGTGTTTATGAGGGAAACCAGTTGTCTGCCTCCAAGGTTGTAGGTCAAACTTTAAACATGGTCTTTTAAATGGTATATTTTGTGTGCAGTCTATAAATTATTTTATTGTTGATGAATTTGAAATTACTAGGCACAAATGTTCACAATAATGGGAGCAAATGTCATTTGCAACAGCCAGACTTCTACCTTCAATGTCAAGATCACACTTGACTGCTATAGCTTAACCTTGTCTATTCTTAGGTATATTTTGTGTGCGGTTCATCAATCAAGGGATTTCAGAATAACTTGGCACAAATGTTAACAATTATAAAATGACATGTCTGACCCCTACCTTAAAGGTCAAGGTCACACTTGCAGGTCAATGCCTGAAATAGGCTGTTACAGGGTATGATGCCAAGTTTGGCCAATGCAAATAAAGGTCATTGGTGAATTAACCACATACCTTGATTGATGACTGGACACGAAATGTACCCTGTAACAGACCATATCCTCTATGTCACATTTTGCAGCTTTGAAATAGTAATCACAAGTATACAAATGGATTTCTTTTGACACATACACAGGAGTTATTACATTTCGGTATATTTCTTTAATGAATTTTTGTTACTGGCATGTGCAGATCTAGAATAATATATAGTATGTTTTTTTTTATAAACTAAAATAAAATATTCATATTTAAATTAATGTAAATATGCCACTGTTACAGGTAAATGAAGTAAGTGGCATATTCTTCCTATTGGACTGTAGTATTTTTATATTAAAATCCCTTCAAGTATAAATGAAAAGTTCAAAGCAGGGTAAGTTCATTTCAGTTGAACAGGTTTAAGGTAAAGATATATTTATTTTTCCAGTTGCCACTGACAAGGTTACTGGCTAAATATGGAGTTGAACCTATTGAAAAGAAACATGAAAGAACTTTATACTATCTTCATAAAGCAGATGAAAAAAGAAAATCTACGTAAGTTGTGTACATATATTCATCACATTTAACCAAAGCACAGGAGGGTAATAAAGTCATTTAATAACACCATAATACACAAGTACAGAAGTGTAATAAGAATTTTATGTGATGTCATTTTAATGTGAGGAAGATTTCTAGCTAGCTATTAAAACATCGGTGGTTCTACTCAGGTGACTGTGTGTGCCTGAAATAATGCATGGAAGTCACCTGAGCTTGCCATTATGACCTTTACTGTCTAGGTGTGATAGAAAATCAAATCACAAATCTGAAACATGTGTCTCGAGTCAATAATGGCTTTGATAAGTTAATCATGTGTCTAGAGTCAATATTGGCTTTGATGAGTTAATCATGTGTCTAGAGTCAATATTGGCTTTGATGAGTGAATCATGTGTCTAGAGTCAATATTGGCTTTGATAAGTGAATCATGTGTCTAGAGTCAATATTGGCTTTGATAAGTGAATCATGTGTCTAGAGTCAATATTGGCTTTGATAAGTGAATCATGTGTCTAGAGTCAATAATGGCTTTGATGAGTGAATCATGTGTCTCGAGTCAATATTGGCTTTGATAAGTAAATCATGTGTTTAGAGTCAATAATGGCTTTGGTAAGTGAATCATGTGTCTAGAGTTAATAATGGCTTTGATGAGTGAATCATGTGTCTAGAGTCAATATTGGCTTTGATAAGTGAATCATGTGTCTAGAGTCAATATTGACTTTGATGAGTGAATAATGTCTCTAGAGTCAATATTGGCTTTGATAAGTGAATCATGTGTCTAGAGTCAATAATGGCTTTGATAAGCGAATCATGTGTCTAGAGTCAATATTGGCTTTGATAAGTGAATCATGTGAAAAGTCAATATTGGCTTTGATGAGTGAATCATGTGTCTCGAGTCAATATTGGCTTTGATAAGTGAATCATGTGTCTAGAGTCAATATTGGCTTTGATAAGTGAATCATGTGTCTAGAGTCAATATTGGCTTTGATGAGTGAATCATGTGTCTTGAGTCAATATTGTCAATATGAACTTTGTGATATAAAATAAGATTTAGATTATATTGTGCTTTGATTTATAGTTAAAGATCCTGTAACACAATTTTTTCATGGTTTCATAAATATATATGATGCTCAAAATAAGATTTGTCAATATTGTAAGTTCCAATAAGCATTATTAATAAAGATATTACCAATTTAACATTTTATGAAAATAAAGGAGGAAATTCGAAGTTTATTTTCTGTAAATTCTAAGTCAAATTTTCCAATAAGAAATGCATGCATATAATTGATTGATTACATATAATGTGCACAAATATTTTCTGTACATATTTAACACTTTCTTCGATGTTTGAAAATTGTTTCATTTGCATATATAATTTCTTTTAAGTGTGGTACACATACAGTAACAATATCAATCACAAAACATGCAGGATCTTTAACAATATAACTTTGTTCCTTGTATTGAGAATATTTATATTCAGGTGAGTTCAATAAGGGCCATCATGGCTCTCTTGTTTTATTGTAGGGGCCTATACAAATGTACTTTTTTTGTGAGCAGTTGACCTGAGCAATGAATGGAAAAAGAGGAACTCAAATTTCTACAGCTAAAGATCCACGATATATGTAAAGTCAGGGAAAGCAGTGATCCCTCGGAAGCATTTATAAAAAATTACATGAAAATTACATGCTTGGTTTGATAAAGTCATTCATGAAGGACAGTCAAACCATCAACTTTATATTCTTCTTTTTGAAAGGTTGTTTTCATATTGTCTGAATATTCAAATAGATTTAATTGTATTGAAAATGTGTTTATATACATATACATATATTTTGTATAATTCAGTATACTGCAAATGGAGGTAAGATGTCTTCAAAAAGAGAAACCTGAAAATAAAGGTAATTGTCTATCTTCATTGTATGATTTTAATTTTATTTACACAATTTAACACTGTCTATTGTTACTTCCCTTTGGATTTTCCCACCGTCTGCCTTTCCGCATGACATAATAGGGATAGGGAGCAATCTCACTGTGAAAAGAACAAACAAAGAACAATAGAATTTATTCTGTAACAATAAAGTATGAGGCCTACTGTTATGGCTCTTTATTAAACAAAGAGTATGCACTTCAGTTTTACCTTAGCTTTTTAGATAAAAAATATAGAAGTGTTTAATATCTGGACAAACATGACATAACAATGCAAAATTACACTGCATCTGTCTGTGTGTCAAGTGTCATGACTTTTGAAAGTTTGACATAATTGTGCGTCTTCCCATACTTAAAAATATCACAGAAATGTACCTATAGCTTAGTTAATCCTAAGGGGCGTTCGTGGCCGAGTGGTTAAGGTTGTTGACGTCAAACCACTTGCCCCTCACCGCTGTGTGTTCGAATCCCGACAGAGACTTTGGATTCTTACATGTGAGGAAACTATCCAGCCAGCATATGGAATGTCGATGGTTCTACTCAGTTGCCCGTTCGTGCCTGAAATAATGCAAGGAAGGGCACCTGAGGTCTTCCATATGACCTATATTGTGTCAATGTCACGTACCCCCCCCCCCCCCCCAACCTGTAGACAGAAGGAGGTAAGTCTTTAAGTTAAAGTTTTTGTAATACCTTAAATATTTTCAAAGTCCATTGAAACGTTGCACACTTGTTCACCATCATTACCCCAACCTATGGACAGGAGGAGGTAACTCTATCAAGCATTTTGACAGAATTATGCCCCTTTTTCAACTTGGAATTTACGTTAAAGATTTTGTTATACATTGTACCTTAAATATTTTCAAAGTTCATTGACATAAGGCTTTGAAACATGTTGAAATTTTATACTCTTCATTGAGAACATAATAGGACTCTCTCCAATGCCTATAACTGTAATGCGGATTTAAAGAAAAATTTTGCCTTTTTCTTTACTGAGAAAATTTAACCTTTTTTTCAAGGTTTTTTTTGTGTCGCCTCTACGGAGTAGTGGCGACATATAGGGATCACTTCTCCGTCGTCCGTCTGTCTGTCCGTCCGCACTCACAGGAGAGTAATTATGTGGCTAGAGGGACAATAGGTTCTCTTTTGATGTCATTCATTTCGTAATGCTTTTTTATGTGGCTATTTTCTTTTGCGTGGCTAAAAGAGAACAATAGAGAGAACAATAGAGTAGCCACATAATTACTGTCCTGTGAGAACGTCCGTCTGTCCGTCCGTCCGTCACAAACTTGTCCGGACTACCCCTCATTAAACTACTGGTGCATTTTCATCCAAACTTTACAGGAATGATCAGTATCTAGTTCTAGTTGTGCATATTGTCAGCATTTTCCGGTTCAATGATTTTTGTCAGAGTTATGACCCTTTAATAATTTTTAATTTTTAAAGTTTGTCCGGACTACTTCTCTATATACCACTAATGCAATTTCAATGAAACTTTACAGGATTGATCTGTAGCTCAAGTCCTTGCGCATATTGCAAGGGTTTTCCGGTTGAATGATTTTTGGCCGAGTTATGGCCCTTTGATAAAAAGGTGTTTTTTTCTGTGTGTTGCCAGATACACAATAGCTTGTCCGGACTACTCCTCATAAACTACTGGTGCAATTTCATCCAAACTTTACAGGAATGATCAGTACCAAGTCTAGTTGTGCATAATTGTTCAGCATTTTCCGGTTCAATGATTTTTGTCAGATTATGGCCCCTTTAATAGTTTTTATTTTTAATGTTTGTCCGGACCAGTTTCTCTTATACCACCTATGCAATTTCAATGAAAACTTTTTACAGGATTGATCTGTAGCTCAAGTCCTTGCGCGCATATTGCACGGGTTTTTCCGGTTGAATGATTTTTGGCTGAGTTATGGCCCTTTGATAAAAAGGTGTTTTTTTCTGTGTGTTGCACGATACGCAAAAGCTTGTCCGGACTTTCCTCATAAGCTATGGTGCAATTTTATCCAAATATTGATCAGTACCAAGTCTATTGTGCACTGTCCGTCGTCTGTCCGTCTTCACAAAATTTGGTCCTAACATAAATAGGCATTATGAGCGACCCATGTGATTACTGATCGCTCTTGTATTATATCAAGCACTAAGAATAGTTGACCGTTGTGTTTTATTTAAACCGACAGCTCTTGTTTGATGGCAAATGGCGTGTATGCATTGCTTAATTATGCCATGCTCATCAGTCCTTCAGTTTTTTTCGAGATGATGTAAGCATGTAAATACTTAATAATTTAATATTTGTGACTTTCATTGTGTCTGCTTTGGCCTTCTGTTGTTTCTGTATGTCCAGGGGGGCCAGTTTTTAAGCCCCGGGCCACAAACTCAATATCGGTCATGTGACACTTGTAATAAATTAAAACTGTTTTCAACTTTGTTACTTTGTAATAAGAAAACCAAGTGTATTAATTGATATTTAATATACATTTTATGTTCATTATTTCATTTACAGGCTGGTATATGTACCAACACAAGGTCAGTTAAAGAAAAGGGAAGACATGTACGGATAGTCAGGAGATGGTGAAGGCTAGAGAATTAGGGAAATAACTTGTTACTAAGATATGTCGTACAGGATTATTATGAAACAAAGCCACTTATTATTTAAATGCATTGTTTTGAACTTTTAATGTGTTTATTGACATAATTTCCTCTTCACAGTTTTAGACATAATCATAGATATATGAGATTTTCAAATAAACTTTCAGTAACCTGAATTAAAGAAGAATTGAAGAACATAAAGTGTTAGATATTGTATGACTAACATATTTTTTGCATCAAATTTGTGAATAACATTGAGTAAATATTGTTCCTTATCAATTATCTATATCGTTGCTGTGTAATGCTTTGACTATAAAAATGTGTACAGAACCATTAAGGTACGGCTTAGGAATCATACTCATTATAAATAGGTTTTAGTCTGAAACTGTCTGTAGCATCCTTTTTGACAGATGCACTTAAATTTTACTAATTATGCTCATTTTTTATCAATTCCCTTCCGCGTAGCGAAAAGGGGATTATAGGAATGGCCTTAGTCAGTCCGCCGTCTGAGCTTACATATTAGAGTTAATTGGCTTCCTTCCGTAGTTTAAATAAAGAACTAGAACTAAAGATCAACCATTATTACTGTCTGAATGTCCAAAACAGTAGCCTCAAGAGTGTTAATAAGAGATTTCTATTTTAAGCTCCAGTGACCTAGCTTTTCATGCGAGAAACATGGAAAAACATCTTGACCAAGTTGGAAACAATTGATGTAAACATTAGATTGTTAATGAACTAAAAGTGGACGGACAACAGACGACAGACCAGCAACGTTCAAGTATCCTAAAAGCTCACCCTGCCAGCTCAGGTGAGCTAAAACAGTTGATTTTTTTAATATTCTGGTCACAAAATGCAGAAAATTGGTTAAATTACAGGTAAATTATCTAGAAAAGCATGTTTCAGAAATACTATAAAGTCCGATATCCTAACATTGTGAAAAGAAAAAACAAAATCAAACAATCAATCGATTGATTGATTTTCTTTAGACCGGGCGGTCAACGATAACCTACGAAAGTGCAAGTACTCATTTCCAGTAGGGTCCTTAACTCAGCAGACTCTAGAGACAGATATGAGATACAAGGGAGTCCGGGAACCAGTCCTTAGCTCTTATTGAAAAGATCTATCGGTTCTTTTACATGCCCAGTGTATAATATGCGAGTTTGTTTGTATTATTTTACGCCTTTTCCTAACGACTTTGTTTCATTTTACGCCTTTTTCCTACAGTATTTCTGTCATATAGGCGGGTAGTTCCTAATCATCGTTCCTGGAGAGTTCTAGACTAAACCCACACCAGAGAGGTAACTGAATTAGAATTCATCGACTATAACCCCTCGACCACGGAGGCGGTCTTGAAACATGCGAGGATTACCTGGGTTTCTTACCAGTAAACCTAGGTAGGTGGGATACACTGAAAGTGTCTCTGAAAAATCCCAAGGGTATTACGCAGGATCGATCCCGGAACCTCAGGAGTGACAGTCAGTGGTCTAACCAACTGAGCTATCGCGCCACCTCAAATCGATAGTGTGTGCGGATGCGTGTATCAAACATAATAGTAAAATAAACACTAACTTGTATCAATGGCATTTTTTTGTTAAATGTTTCTTATCATAATTATTGTACAATTAAACATATATAATTATGATCAAATATATATAACGTTAATTGTAGAACAAAAAATATTTTTTAACATGTTCATTTGTTTCAAACAAAAATAATAACAGAACAGAACAAATCATAAAGATCTGATCACCATAAAACATGTTAAAAACAAATGTACAAATACAACATATGATAAATACATGAAATATCATCATCACATAATCAAAACATAGCTTAAACAAAAAATTAAGAATGACTAATGAGACAAGAAATTATTTTAAAGTGTTTGAATATAAATGATGCTCAATAATTTCTTTTAGCTTTACCTAACATTATCAAATAAATTAATATAAAAAAAAAACTTTTAATGACAAAAGAAGAGAAATAACTCCAGTATCTTTGCATAACACTATTTTTCACATTTACTTACCTTCAATAAATTCTGCATAAATTAATTTCAGTACTCTTGTAGTCTTTTGTTTTTCTGTTGGTATTTTTTTCTTCATTATTTTAAAAATCTAAATTTAGAAAAGTAATTATTTTTTAAATTTTTTGTCATGACTAAAAATTTTGTTTGAGCATTTTGTCACTTGTTTAATAAAAATTTTTTAAAAAGTTATGTCCTTAAAATGCATTCCAAATTTAAAATAAATAAGGGATTTTGTAAAAAAAAATTTTTATTTAAGGATGCCCCCCTTCTGAAATGGCAATATTTTTAAATGAAGAAGTTTGAAGCGAATAATTTTTGATAATTTTCTGAAAAAGTTGACTTAACAGAAAGGTAAAAACAAAATAAATTTAAAAAAGGGTTTATAATTTTGCAAAATCTGCATTTTGGAAATGTTCTTTTATAAAAATTTACATGTTACAGGAAAAGTTTATATTTTTCTAAAATTTTGACCATTTCCAAAAGGGTTAACCAAACAGATGAAAGAGGTCATGACATAGCCCTTTCCCAAACAGTGCCTAATAATATATAATTACAAAAAACGAAATGTGTTCAAAACATGATTTTGTGACAATGAAAAAAAAAATTAAAAATGAATTAATGTATTAGACATTCAGACATAAAATTTTTAAACTGACCATGCATACAAAACATTTCAAAAAATGCCCCCCCTTCTCTGCATGAAAAAACAGACTTAAACAATTATTTACATTCTAATATATTATCTAAAAGAAAAAAACCAAAATTCCCCTATATTATCCAAATAACCAATTTAAAAAAAAATTTTCAGTACCAAGGTTTTATTGGGATATTTGTTGGATGAGGACTAAGAAGGCGGAAGATGGGGGGGGAAAGGACGGGGTAAAAACCCAAAGTTGGTAAAACCAAAAGGGGACTAAAAATGCAGGGTAGGTGATCATTCTTGTGTGCTGCACTCCTCCTCAATGAGATCTATCCACCTATGAAGTTTCAAGTTGATACCTCTAACACTTTTTGTGATAAGCTCCGGACAAAAAGTATAATGAAAAATAACAAAGGGCAATAACTCAAAATTATAAAGGGAATAGTTATCATTCTGGCGCACAGCATTCCTCCTAAATAAGATCTATCCACCTATGAAGTTTCATGCTGACATCTCAAAAGACTTTTTGAGTTATGCTCCACTTAGGCGACAAATTAAGTATGAAAAATAACAAAGGGCAATAACTCAAATATTATGAAGGATAGTATAGAGTTATTACTGTTAAGCACTGCACACCTCCTGAGTGAGATTTACCCACCTAAGAAGTTTCATGTTGATATTTCAAAGGCTTTTTGAGATATGCTCTGGACAAAAATTTAGTTTGAAAAATAACAAAGGGCAATAACTCAAAAATTATGCAGGTAGAGTTACCATTCTTGTGCACTGCACTCCTCCTCAATATGATCTTTCCACATATGAAGTTTCAAGTATATCTCAAACACTTTTTGAGATATGATCCGGACAAAACTGTCGAACGGAAGGACGGACAGACAGAAGGACGGACAGACGAAGACTATTTCTATATCCCCAACCGCCTTTCGGCGGGTGATAAAACATGCCATAAATATACATTCTTGATACATGTACATATAACATTGTCTCAGTCATATATATTACATTGTCTCAGTTATATATATTACATTGTCTCAGTTATATATATTACATTGTCTCGCGATATATATTACAAATGGTAAATGCATATGTTACATTGTCCCTGATATATTTTACAAATGGTTTATGTTTATATTAAACTGTCTCAGATATATATTACAAATGGTAAATGCATATGTTACATTGTCCCTGATATATTTTACAAATGATTTATGTATATATTAAACTGTCTCAGATATATACTACAAAAATTGTACATGCATATATTACATTGTCTCGCGATATATATTACAAATGGTAAATGTATATATCAAATTGTCTCATATATATGATACATAGAGGATATTGAATGAGTGTAGGTTTAATATTGAAATAATAATAAAGACTTTATTTAAAGAGGCAACATAGTTAGGCAAGCCCAGTCTTCCCTATGAGCCTCTATCAAAAATGTACATATATACAGTTACAAACAAAGATTTATATAAACAAAGAAAGAAAACTCAATGTATACAAGTTATACAACATAGAAAAGTAGAGTAATTGAAAAATGCAATAAGACAATGAATACAAACATTTGAATGTATGAAATTGTACATTTTATGAGACATATATGTGATATTAAAACATAGCTAGATTATTGGGTGCCCACCAGAGAACCACCATTTAAGATAATAAGTTTTGAATGTTTGTATGTTGGAAGAATTTCTTATGTTTAAAGGGAGGGAGTTCCAAAATTTTGAGCCTGAATATGATAGGGATTTTCTGCAGAATTCAATTCTTGGTTTGGGGACTAAAAGAAGTCTTTGTTCATAATTATGATCTTAATGATTTATTTTCTGTATTTGTAAAAAGATTTCGCATATAATCAGGGAGAAGATTGTTTAGGGACTTGTATACTAAAATGGCCTTTTTATAATTCACTCTATCAGAGAATTTCATCCAGTTTAATTTAGAAAATAACTCATTAGTAGGCGCATCAAAATCTTTATCAAGTATCATTCTTGCTGCACGTTTTTGAAATTTATACATGTCATTTAAGAGCTTCTTACTGCAATTACCCAAAATAGTGCAACAAAAGTCTAAATGAGGAAGAATGTATGCGTTAAAGAACATTTTCCTAACTTGAAGATTGTAAGTTTAAATAAAAAGGGCAATAACTCCAACATAAGGCAAGGCAGAATTACGGCTCTTTTGCACTACACTTCTAATTAATATTATATTTATCTACCTACAAAGTTTCTTGTTGATACCTGTTATTATTTTTGTAATAAATTTTTATGTTTCGGACAAAATTCAAAGTGTAAAAATGAACAAAGGGCAATAACTCAAAAATTAGGCAAGGCAAAGTTACGGTTCTTGTACACTGCACATATACCCAAAGAGATTTATCGACCTACAAATTCTCATGGCGATACCTCTTGTTATATCAGATATATGTGCCGGACAGGAAAAGCGGATGGATGAAGCGGTGACTATATGGCCACCATTTAAAGAGCATACAAATCATTAAAGGGCTATAACTGCGACGAAAACCATCTAACCACACAAAAGCCGATGATCCCTATATGTCGCCACTTACTCTTCAGAGGTGACACAATAATAATATCTGTCATATGTTGCGGTTCGGACCGGAATATCTGTCCCCAGGGGACCCGTCCATTGGGCGGTAACGAGCCTTGCCGAGTTACCGCCCATGGGCGGGTACCCAATGGACGGATATTCCGTTTCGAACCGCAAACATATGTCAGATTATTTTTCTTGCATATTCTGACATATTATTTCATATTTACACCAATATGATATATGTTCATGGAAATTAGTCATTTCATCCATAACTATTTTCTTACAATAGCGTATGAACTTACAACTTAAATAACAACAGCGAAATGACGTCATCCTAAGCACATATTTCCCTTCTAAAACAACGTCATTTTAACGTGGTTCATTCATAAAGTGCACTAAAATGACGTTGTTGTTTGGCACGCGACTTATCTGGCACCCCCATGCCAGATGAAATTTCCGGCATGGGTAAAACTCACGGAAACGCCAGTCTGCTATGCAAGAAAAAGAAGTTTTAGTAAAAAGTAACTTTTTAAAAAGAAATTTTAGATGAGATAATTATTGAAATAGTGGTGCTTGTGTTTTTTCTTACATATGGTTCAGGTGATGAGCATTTATAATAATAAGTATACAACTGCACAAACATTTTAACAGCTAAATTACAATACAGCATAAACTGTTTCAAAAATTGAGGTAAGTAACAATTTATAACAGGTATGAATCATATATAATTCTTAATTAGCGAGGTATTTGAAAATATGTACTGTACACTTGTAAATGACCATCCAGTCTTAACAATACTTAGTGTTCTTTGCTAAATCTAACTTTTTACATAAGACAAGTGAAATGTCACATAAAATTTCTTCCCATTGTGGTTTGTAAAACTGTGAGGTTATAATGTGTATGATTCTTCTTTTTCAGGTTTGTAAGGATTTCGTCATAGATCTTGTGTGTAACAACTTGGATATTTATCTTCTGTTAAACAATGAAGTCTGGAAGATCTGAAAGACAGAAAAATTGTCTCTATCAATATTAAACATGTCAGACAAATATGACAATAGGGCCATCAATAGTCCTGAAATCGCTCACCTAAATATAAAATATCTCCATGACAAGGAACAAATCTGGTTTTTAGGGGGGGGGTTACGTCGCATCGACACAGTAAAGGTCATTTGGCGACGTTTTAGCTTTACTGGGGAAGGAAGACCTCAGGTGTCCTTCCGTGCATTATTTCAGGCACGAATGGGCACCTGAGTAAAACCACCAACGTTCCGTAAGGAACAAGTCATATCAGAAACTATAAACAAAAGCAGATATCTAAATCTTAAACTAATATCACAAAATTCATATTTGTGTCTGACAAAATTGCATGTGTGATTGAAAGCATTACTCAGGTCGCTACTGCTATGGGAAAACAACAGTTCCAAAAGAAGTGTACATATAAGGAAAATCATTGACCCTTTGGGCGGGGCAAATTTTGAACCTAGACTTTTATTTCAGCAAAGTTGGTAGACACTCACTCGAAGATGTTTCATGCTAAATGTCTAAGCTCCAGCTGTTTTGGGTTTTCTAAAAAGATGTTTATGTTTTTGTTTTTACTATACACATATAATGAAATTCAATGACCCCTCCCATTGGGGTGTGGTGAATTCTGACCCCATGGCTTTTATTTGCAGACACTTGGTAGACTGTCACTAGAAAATGTTTCATGCTTTATATCTAAGCTCTAGCTTTTTGGTATTCTTAAAAGTAGATTTTTTTAAGTTTGTATTATAATAAAATAATGACAATTTAAACAAAATGCAATGATTTGACCTTGACGGTCAAGGACTCAAGGTCATTAAACGCTAAAGGTCAAGGTCAGTTCAATCTTAAAGAAGGTCTTGTCTAAAACGTTGTTTTGTCAAATGTTTAAGATAATCCATTCAATAATAACAAAGTTATAGCCTCTTATAGCAAAAATCAGCAAAAACAAGAGGGTGCAGAGGGCTCTGGGTGGCTCACCTGAGAATAGGTCAAACGGTCAAAGTGTAGCCCCTTTGTGTGTGTGTGTGGGGGGGGGGGGTTATTTACACACGCCTCCGGTATAAAACCATACACATGATATAGGCGAGCATGCCCGGGTGTAGATTTTCCAGGGTAAGCCTGGAAGAGAGGCTGGTAAACCCTGGAAAACTATGGAAAAGCATGGAATTCCATGGAAATTCATGGAAAATTGGTATTTTTTCCATGCTATGTGGACTTTTTTTGTCCAGCCTTTTCCAGCATTGCTGGAATAGGCTGGAAATTGGCTGGACATTTGTGGTAAAAGCCTGGAAAACCATGGACTTTACTTCCATGTAGCATGGAAAATGGAACTTAGATTTTTTTTGATGCTGGAAATGTGTTAAATTTTCTCTAAGTATGCTGGAAAAAACTTGTAAAAATTACAACAAGAAATCTTACTTTATATATTCAGCACAATATTGTGAATTTACGAAGAAAATATACAATCATCATTTATTTTAATGCAAGTTACTGTAAATGATTTGAAATTTGACACTTTATACTTTTTTATGTAGTTGAAAAAGGGTATCTCAGAAAAAAATGTCTATGCTAAAGACATAAATGAATTGATTGTTCAAAATACATATTATTATTTTAAATAAATCTACATGAAGTTATGTACAATGAAATAATATCCATTTAAATTACAGGCTTTAAGTTTGAACTATAAATTAATTAAAGTCTGTGATTAAATCATTCAGACACTATAATAATCAAGATGGGATTGCATTGCTTGCCATTTTCAAATTCTAAGAATTCATGTTTTTGGATAACAATAAATAAATAAATAAACAAAACAAAGAATCTCATATATATTCTATATTAAATTGATCAATATTTAGGAAAAATAAATACTACATCCACTGAGATTTTACGCTACACAGATCAGAGCTCTGATAAAACTCATTGACCAGCATTTTCTCACCATCTGGGCATGACTAATTTACTCCACTGGTCATTCCAACAGATCAGGCTGTTCCATGTGATTATTTTGGGGAGAGTTAACATTATAAATTTCATATGCAGAATGTGTCTAGAAGGACATTGCAATCTTTTTTGTACAAAAATTTGTAATGATATTTAAAATCTATATCTATTAGCTATTTGATATTTTCTTTTACGCTCAAAGAATAAAAGTTAAAATGATGAGTAGATTTAAACCCTGCTTTACATAATGATAGACCTGTCCAGTAACTGTTGTAAATTTTGAATTCTAAGATATCTGGGTCAGCAAGGAGTGCAAATTTACAGAGATGACATGTACTTGATATTTTAGCAGTTTTGGAGATATTGTTTTTTAAGACTTTAAAGTGTTTAAGTATTGGTATGATAACAATTAGAATCACCTGGGACAAAGAGATATACAACAGAATCAGGTATTTATAAACCTTAAGTTACAACAATGCAGAAACAGGTTATATATCAAACTATCAACATTTGTAACAAAAGATCAAGGTTGTTTTTATATTTTCAACTTCATGCATTTGTTTTTCTGATAACTGTTTTTAATCTATATAATTATGTATAATCTGTAAAATATAAATTACTCAATGATTTTTTTATAATGTATATTGTTAAAAAGACATTTGTTAGTACAGATCTTTTTCATTTCCTACAAATAAAACAAATTAAATCAATTTGATTAAAAAGGACTAAATGGTACAATCAGTAGTTTTGTACAGCTGAACAGGGTCATCATAATCATTTATTATATTTACATGTATGTGTTGTGTTTTCAATGGAACAATCTAAAATAACATTTTACATTATACAATTACATAACTTGCAGGCTGGGACATAAGTGCTGACTGTGAGAATTACCAACAGTGTTTAATAATGATGTGCAGTATTAATCCTGAAAAGGTATATTTTTAAATCTCAATACTTTTTTATTCCATGTCTTTTCTTGAAAAAATACATACTGGGTGATAAATTTTGTCACAAATTTACTTAATTCTTATACATGTACAGAGAAATTCTTAAACACTTGTGCACTTTGAAATAAGATATACTGCATTGTTTTAGTATTTTTGAATATGCATAAGCATAGTTAATATTTAATAGTTAATACTGTTGAAACATTAGATTTGATGTTATCAAAAGATACGAAATATAACTGCCTAATATTTATATGCAATAAAACATAAGTCATTACCACATCTGTGTTAAATTTATTATGAATTTTATCTTTAAAGGTGAGCACAACCACAAGAAGTTCTAGGAAACACATTAGGCAGAGGACTGAAAAATGGACATCAATAAAAAAAAATAGTAATTTAAATAATCAGAAACACTTGAAACAAATTTAAGATTAAAGCAGTTTCTCATTGACAAATTAAGAGCAAAATAATTGCTAAAAGCAAAGTGTTGGATTTATAAGACAACCAGAACCTACCAAACCTGCAGCTGGAAAAAAACTGTTTGTGCTATAGTGAATGTAGGATGTTCTATTCTGTATTTGGACTAAAGGATATGTATTAAATTTTGTGAAAGAAATATGTGATCATGTTAAACTAATAAAAATTCCACCCCAAACATTCCTGTGCTGAATTCCGTCAGAGAATTTTACATTTTAAGAACATTCAGGGATGCTGGAATTAGGCTGGATTTTTTTCCATGTTATTCCATCAAGGCTGGACTATTTTCCATGGTAAAAAGTCCAGCCTCTATGGTTGGCAGACACATGGAATACCCTGGAAAAAAATCCATACTTTTGTTCCAATACTCCATGTACATGGAAAAGCATGGAATAAATTCCATGCTTTTCCATGGAAAACATGGAAAATATTCCATGCAGCATGGAAAATGTTCCATGTTTTTTCCCTGTTTTTCCAGCCCATTTTTTCTCAGCTTCAGGCTGGAAAAGGCTGGAAAATTTTGTTCCAATACTCCAGCCTCTTATTTTCCATGGAAATCCCTGGAAAAGCATGGACTTTTTACACCCGGGTATGCTTCATTTATAATTGGGAAAAACTGTACTTTATTTAATAACTGCATATGTGGCTAGTGAGTGCCATATTTCCTGTCCCACATCGGCAAATAATTACCGTAGATGGAGCCGTAAAAAGGTGGGATTATATCCGACACTTAGATTAAAAACTGTATTTAAAATTTTGACTATAATTAAAAAGGGGAAGCTGTATTTAAAATTTTGACTTTAATTAAAAATGGGGAAGACGCTTATACGCATACGCTTTCTATGATAGGACAAAAACAAACCCTAATTGCTATGTTTATAGATTTCTTAATTTAGTGCCATTCATATTTTGTAGTAAATAAACTAGTATTTAAAGGAGGGGGAGACGCTAATATGTGCACGACTTACTATTACAGGCCAACCCAGTAAAACACTTTTATTTCTTTGTATTGTGCTTTATTTCTTATATCAAGAGGTTTATTTATATAAACCTTAGCAATTATAACATGCCTGGGAACATAGATTACACCTTTAAATACGGCCATCATATTGTATATATAAACATATTTAACTTCTTTTAATCGGGAGAACAATGCAGA